>NC_143254.1:52869385-53020901 GCF_984573655.1 Nuphar pumila
AAATAATACTCAATCAATCCAACGACCAAATTAAATCAACATGAAACTTTTTTAAAATGATTTTTCTGTGGAACTAACACAACCAAACATGATGGATATGAAAAACAAATCGGCTAGAAGAACCTCTAGCCGATTTACATGTTTTGAATAAAAAAAATGAAAATCAATACTCGAACACAAAACAATGAAACAAAACCTAAACCTACCGTGCTGGCCTATGCACGAATGCTACTCTAAGGTTGAAACCATAAAAATAAAGAAAACACACAGAAAATAATAAAAGAAACACAAGCACACACAATTTAGGCCTTAACTAGAAGAAAAGAGAGGAAAAGACCTACCTCAAGGGCGATCCGACGATCGTGGGGGAAAAGAGAGCGGACAATGGCCTTGGCTTGACGTCCCGAATGGTTCGAGAATGCTGGAATATCACCACGAACAGGGTTTTCACAGCTGCAACACGTTGGAGATCCACCGAAGATGGAACGGGTGCCGATTCACGATCGGAGGGCTCAGAAAACCGGATGGAGGTAGGGCCGGCTCATCTTGTTGGGGTGTTTCGCACTTCCAAGCAAGATTAATGGTCTCCACCTCTGCTACACCTGCAAAAACATAGCAAATGGTGAGAAAACACAGCAAGGAGGCTAAAGAAATGAGAAGGAATGGAACGGGAGATCGAAGAATGCTTGACTTCCAAGCAAACGCCCAATCTTCAATGGAATTGAGGTGGGATGAAGGGTTGGAGTAGATTCACTGCAAGAGGCGTCAATCCCAATGCCAAAGACGTCTAGGGCTCTTCTAAAAAGTATATTTATACTTTTTGGAATTTTCAAAAACATGGTTATAAAAAAATATTTCACTAGGCGCCACTTATGAATGACCTCTCGCAGAGGGTTCAGGTTTGACCCTTAACTTGAGTGGGGAAATCTACCATACGGATTTCTCAAATGGAGAAACTATAATGTGATCTTCAGAATTTGGATGAACAAATCCGAAAGGGGTTTTGCGAAAGGAGGAAAATAGGGTTTCCTAAAGCTTTTGAAAAGGGGACAAAATGGGGCGTCTCATTGCTGAGACTGAAATAGCTTTTGAAATGAATGACCTCTTGCAGAGGGTTCAGGTTTGACCCTTAACTTGAGTGGGGAAATCTACCATACGGATTTCTCAAATGGAGAAACCATAATGGGACCTTCAGAATTTGGATGAACAAATCCGAAAGGGGTTTTGCGAAAGGAGGAAAATATGGTTCCCTAAAGCTTTTGAAAAGGGGACGAAATGGGGCGTCTCATTGCTGAGACTGAAATAGCTTTTGAAATGAATGACCTCTCGCAGAGGGTTCAGGTTTGACCCTTAACCTGAGTGGGGAAATCTACCATACAGATTTCTCAAATGGAGAAATCATAATGGGACCTTCAGAATTTGGACTAACAAATCCAAAAGAGGTTTTGGGAAAAGGAGGAAAATAGGGTTCCCTAAAGCTTTGAAAAGGGGAAGAAATGGGGCGTCTCATTGCTGAGACTGAAATAGCTTTTGAAATGAATGACCTCTCGCAGAGGGTTCAGGTTTGACCCTTAACCTGAGTGGGGAAATCTACCATACAGATTTCTCAAATGAAGAAACCATAATGGGACCTTCGGAATTTGGACGAACAAATCCGAAAGGGGTTTTGCGAAAGGAGGAAAATAGGGTTCCCTAAAGCTTTTGAAAAGGGGATGAAATGGGGCGTCTTATTGCTGAGACTGAAATAGCTTTTGAAATGAATGACCTCTCGCAGAGGGTTCAGGTTTGACCCTTAACCTAAGTGGGGAAAATCTACCATACGAATTTCTCAAATGGAGAAACCATAATGGGACTGTGATCATCGCAAAATTTTTCCTCTTATAATATTCTCTCTCTTCCTCCTCTTTTCCTTTCCAATCTCTATTTCCTCCTTTTTAAAGGGAGAAAAATGAAAGACGGAAAGGAAGAGAGAAGAGAAGAGAAAGAGAAAAGGAAAGAAGAGGAACTCTTTTGTGGGTCTCACTTGACCTTAATTTTGAAAATATTTGAAATAACTCGCCTCCGTTTTTGAAATGTTTGCGGGAAAACTGGGAGACGGGATCCGCTCGTTGGTACGAGGTTCGTTATGAGCATTGTAATTCATGATATCTACAATGCTCATTCATTCTACCTAAAGCAGGAAATGTAAATTTTTATTAAAACCTAGCTGTTACAACTTGATGCTTGAATTGAAATTACAATTTCTAAAAAAAATGGCACTTTTCATACATTTTCCTGCAAAAAAAAAGGGGGTTAATATATGGCAAGAATATAAAAGAATTCAAGAGGTTATACTGAAGCTAAAGTACCTATGAGGATGCATGTATATTAATGAGGGTAGATGTGAACACCCCAAAATTTTCAAAGTTTTGTAAAAATGAAGCTTTTGCCCCTAACCCCGTTTTCTGAGAAAATCAAGTCATTTCTTCAGATTCTCTGAATTAAAATTCATATTGATATATTCAAAATCAACTCTGGATCCGAATCCAGCACTTTAAATCCATATTTCCTCAAAATCCGGATCAAAAACCCATTTCTGAAGAAATTTTCTTAAAATGTTTTTTTTTAATTCTCAGAAAAATTCCTTTTTGTAAATATTTTTGCAAAAACACAAAAAAATTAGCTCTAACCTTTGTTTTCTCACAAACTTTAGGATTTTATTCTAAAAAAAACAAAAAAAATTGAAAGATAAAACAAAAACCAAAAAAATGGAAAAATTTCAAGAAAAATGAATGAGTTTAAACTTTTTAAATCGATTTTGCTAAAAAAATCATTTTTAAAACTGTGTTTATGGAAAATTTTGTTAAGGGAGCCTCTTTTTGAAAAAAAAACCAAAAAAAATTTCATAAACAAACCCTAATCGCCCCCCTCTCTTTCACTCTCGCCACTTTCCCCTCTCTCTCTTTCTCTCTCCTCCATTGCCGACCAAAGGGCCTTCCTCCCTCTCGCTTGCGCTCTCTGCCCTAATCCCTCCATCTTCGAACCACCCTCATCCGCTGCCATTGATTTCCAACAACCACAAACCCTAAACCCCTTCACGAACTTTCCTCTCCTTCCTTAAAAGGAGGGACGCAGGGTTCCTTCTTCCCATCCGTTTCTACCCCCGCACCTTCCTCCTTCCTCTCAATCACTTCTTCACCTCCGCATAAGCCTCTTCTCCTTCTTGATCCAACTTCCGCATCTTCATGCTTCCTCTTCCCTAATCCATCATCCGCCAAAATATCGGGTCTCACCATCTAGAATCCCCTCCTCTTGATCGAGCATTCGACCCCTCTTCCTCCCTCGATCCAGGGTGATACGTGATCGATCTTCTGCCTATCCTTCAACTATCCCTGCAGCTTCAGCATTCTCTCTGGTTTTCTAGAGGAAGCTTGGCGGTGTTCCTTCGTCCCCTTTTGCAGAGAAATCAGGAGTCTCGTTCAAGCATAAGCATCCAAGCCCTTGGTGCTTTTCTCCTCACTTAGTGGAGGATCGATTGAATGTTAGCAGAACCCCAAAGCCACAAGAGAAATCTCCTTCCCCTTTCTTCGGAGTCTCTGCCAACCAGGTGAGTGCTCTCTTCCGTTTTTCTGATTTTCCTTTTATTTTCTTATTTTTTGGGGCTATCGTTTTATCGCACCATCAATGGTGTCGAGTTGTTTGTACAGTCTCGACCCATCTCGGTGCCACAATAACGGGACCCCTGGTTCCAACAACTATTTTCTTATTCTTAAAATTTCCTTAGTTTAAGTAACTTGAAAATTAACTAGTTCAGCGTGTTTTGTGTTTGAATCTTGCTTCCATTCCTTCATTATTCCCTATTCACTCTAATGATTCGTTTATGTCTAGATTTCTTGCTCTGCTGACCATTTTTCCCTTTCGTTATTGATTTTGTGGTTACACTTTTATTTGCAATTTCTGTTTTATCGTTGCCACCCCCATATAATTGATTTCTGATCCTCTGCCATATACAAACCTCTGGTGATTACCTCTTTAGCATGATAATAACATCAGATTATATTTTGTTATCTTATGCTCACCGTATTATATTCACTAGCAATCATATTTCAATTCCATTATTGTTATATTGTGCATATAATTCTCCGGTCCCTTACAATCCTTTTTTTTTTTATTATTGATTCATCATATCTGGATCTGCCTTGAGAGTAGAATGGATCTATTGAAAACCCACAGTATGCTTGGGCTAGTAAGGAATCAGCATATGACCATCGCCGGATGCAATGCCCCTGTGTTTCCCTTTGAATGGCACGATTCCCTGTTACTGGAGTTGGTTTTTTTAAAATATATATATATATATATATTCTTTGCTTTGCCTCATTCTCTCTGCACTTACTGGGAGATCTATTTTCATCTGATTCCCAAGGTATTTAGTTTTGGATTCTATAAATTTTTTTTTTTTTAGTTTAGTAACATTTCATTTTTTTATAACAGGCTTCATTGTCTTTTTATTTACTTCATCTGTGTTAATATACCCTGTTTCAAATTGAGCTTTAGGACTATCAACTGGTTTTTTAGCTCTTTGTTCTCTGAAGGTTTTTGACCATTGAAACAAAAGTTATGTCGTTTTAGCATTTGTAATTTTCTGCATCAATCATGTTCTAAATATGATAGCACCTAGCATACATTTTTTTTTCTTTCTTCCTGCTTGCTGATAGTATTTTTAGGTTGTTTTAAATACATTTTGCTTCATTATGTTTTCGTATATCCAGATGCTACTCCAGTAGGCCATCGTTTTACTTGATTTAGGTCCCTTACTCCTCCATGTATCCATTTACATTATATCAGTGGATGTTTGATTGGTGGAATGTCATCTACAAGGATAACAGGGTTATGCTACATCATTTTTTTTGTTATCCTTCACCATGTGGGCAATATCATCTACATCATCCTTTGTTGCATTTATGTTTAAGCATCACCCATTTCACTTATCTAATTTTCTGTTTTAATTTAGTCTCATAATGTTTATCTGTGTCATCTCCTTCATCAGCATCTCCTGATTTGCATAACTTTTCATTTGGTTTCATTTTTATTTTATTTTACATATATCTTTGTATATGATTCTTCGCATCCTCTATGTGTCATTACGTCTTGAATCTGTCTTCAGCAATTTGGTGACTTCTATTCATCTTAAATAACCTTGTGTTCGAAGCATCTTGTACTGCGCGACAGATACATCCAGTATCCAGTTTGGTATGGTATGATGTAGCCATGTTTCCTTTTTCCATTTGGATTTATCAAATCACTCTAAGGTACTTTCCTTTCTTTTCCTTTTGCTGTATCTAAATAGCTCATGTTTCATAGCCACTTGTATATTCATGCTTATTGTAGTCAATATTCCATATGTTCTAAGTTATATTATCTTGATTTTGGATTCCAATGTTTTGTTGTTATCTTTTCGTTTTTAAAAGTCTGATTATCATCATTGGCACACACATATCACCGTCACTGGATAAAGTGGGTTGATTCAATGTATGTTATCGTGTGAACCATGTTGCATTTGACTTGTTATCTACATACCACTTTGTGTAATATCATCCCCAAGTTAGATGATGACGTGTTCAGAAATATGCCACTTGCATGTGATAATAAAAGTTACCAAGTCTACCAGAATGCGTAGAGATACCATATCAGATAGAATTCCAGGTACTTCTGTGGCAAAACAAAGCATTGTTGCAGATGGGTTCAATTCAGATTTGAAGTATTTGGCTCTCTTCAGAGGATTTCTGAAATAAAAATAAGAGATAATCAGAGAAACCAAGACTTTGAATTTCTCAAAATCTGATGCCAGCCGATTTGTAGTTGGTATGTTGGTCCTACTATTGTTGAGTTCAACTTACAGTAATCAGGTCGCTGATGACTCTGTACATAATCCCCATATGATTGGCAGTTTCATGGATATCTAGTCCCTCTAAGATTTTGTTTCCAATATCACAGCCATTGCATACCCATTACGTAGTACAATGGATCCTTTGCACCCAAAACACTCCATGGCAGGTTGTATAATTTGGCATCAATGTTTAGCTGCAGTACCTGTCATCTTTTCACATGATGATGGGACAAGAAAGAGAATGAGCTATCAACGTCAATAGGCCTTAATGGGGTATCACATCTCCTGTTACCAAAGCTAGCTGAATTAAATATCTTTGGCTTGGTTGAATGAACTCTTGGAATCTTGAGGAACTGTTCTCCTTTCATAAACATTGGCTCTCCAGCTTAGATATGCAGAAATGACAACTTTGCATATTAGGTTGCTCACATTGGGTTTTTTTTTTCTTTTATTTGCCATTTACTGCGATATGTTTTGTACAATTAACCTGCATTTTGTATATTCCAGATCACCCCTACTGCACTCCATAACACATTGTTCATTGTTCACGGCTGCACCCTTTCACACTAGTTACACAGCAGCACCTGCCTTGTTTGCTGTAACTCTCACCATCTGCACCTTACCAATATTGTATGTTGTGCTAATCCTACATTAGCTCCAGCATCATACATCCCATATACACAACATTACCCATCTACTACCTAACCACACTCCACAGCCACCATATTCTTTCATTTCTGTGGTGGTCCATCAAGAACCACCATAGTTGTTATATTTCATGGTGGTCCACCATGAACCACCGTGGTCTCTTTTCTTTTATAAGTAGTTCATCAGGGACTACTACAGTAGTTGTCCTTTGCAATGGTTCACAAAGAACCCCTGCAAACCTTCCTTATTATAGTGGTTCATCAAGAACTGCTATAATGGTTTTTCTTTCATAGTGGTTCACAATGAACCACTATGTCCCTTCCTTTCTATGGTGGGTCATCAGAAACTACCATATTTTAGGTTAATTCATCTTGGACCATCCAGGCTCTTGACTTCACCCATGATATATGCCTTTCTCATTTAGCTTAGACATAGCATCTGATATTCGAACCAATACAATCATATACAATTTTGTTCTCAGCAAAATGTTTTCTCCTACATTATGCTAACTCGCCTCTTTGCAGGAAAGTCATGGAAAATCTTCTCGGATTAGAGAAGTCGTTTCAAATTTCAGTTTCAAAGATTGTAATAACTTAGATATTAATAAAAATTTGCATTTTCTGCCTTAGATAGAATGAATGAGCATTATAGAATACCATGAATGGTTTATTCCATGCATTTTTCCTTTATTTCCCAAAATCCCCACAATGGTGAAACACGAATGGCACGTGCACCATTTCGTAAGAGGTAAGTTAATTCTAAGTTGACGATTTACATCAACGGCCATAGTCGGGGTGTGAACAAAACTTAAAATTCTTATCTTTTACGAAATAACATTGGATCCACACTGGATCCACTTTCAAAATCCATCATATTTTCTCAAAATATTTTTTTTCTTTTATCAGAATTTAACTTAGGATTAACTCAAAATATATACCAATGGCCATAGTCAGGGTATATTGAGGGTTAATTTCATTTTAAATTCTATAAAAGCATCAAAAGGGTATTTTTATCCTTCACTTGAATCTAGATATGACTATTATATAATACATTCAATGACCATAGTCAGGAATGTATTATATCATTAGTCTTGTTTAAATTCACTTGAAGAATGAGATATGATTTTCAAATTTCAATTTCAAACTTATTCAAATTCATTCATCATATAGGATAGAATTACATCATATTTTTCAAAATTCTTTTCCAAAATCCAAGTGATCTCAAATATCTTTCTCAAGTCTATAGTTTAATTCATCTCAAAAGATTTAAATTCCAAGTTCAAAGTCCAATTTGATTTTGAAATTTCAAAATCCCATCTTTATATTCTTGACTCATTCCAAATTCAAGCTCCAAATTCAGAGTCCAAATTGACTTTGAAGTTCATTTAAATTCTCAAATCAATTTTGAAACTTCAAATTTCCAACTCAATTCAAAATCCAATTTCAAAGTTGAATTTAACTTTGAAATTATCTTCTGATTACAAAAGCAAGTTCATCCCCTTATCTTCAATCAAGGTTTGGATTTGAATCTCAAGTTTAAATTTGGGTTTCTAAAACCCAGATTCATCTTTAAAGGTCCTATTTGGACTTCTCAAAACCCAAATCCAAAGTCAAATCCTAGTCTCAACTTAGATCCAGATTTTCAAGTATAAACTCCATTCCACTTTTAGATCTCCAATTGCAGATCCAAATTCCATTTAGGATCCAGATCCTCATTCTACTTTGGATCTCATATTCAGATCCAAATTCCAATTCTTAGGATCCAGAATCCAACTCTACTTTGGATCTTAGATTCAGATCCAAATTCCAATCCTTAGGATCTAGAATCCAACTCTACTTTGGATCTCAGATTCAGATCCAAATTCCAATTCTTAGGATCCAGAATCCAACTCTACTTTGGATCTCAGATTCAGATCCAAATTCAAATTCTTAGGATCCAGAATCCAACTCTACTTTGGATCTCAGCTTCAGATCCAAAATCCATTTCTTAGGATCCAGAACTCAATTCTACATTGGATCTCAGACTTCAGATCCAAAAATCCATTCTTTAAGATTCAGAACCCAATTCACCTCAGATCTCAGACTTTAGATCCAAATCCATCATAGGATCCAGAGTCCAACCCTCTCTTGGATCTCAGATTTCAGATCCAAATACCATCTTGGATTCCAAGTCTTGAATCCAATTCCCTTCAAAATTCCAAATCCAAATTCCACTTTAGTTCCAATCCTTAAAACCAATTCCATCTTTCCTCCCGATTTAATTCCACTTTCATTTCTATTCTAATTCAAAGTCCATTTATGACTTTGAAAATTCCTTTCTTCTCTTTTTCTTTTATCTTAGTTTCAAGATCATTTCTCTCAAAAATCCAAATTTATTTTCCCAAGCTCCTGATTATTCTAAAAACTTAGAACTTTAATCTTAAGTTCTAAGTTAGAAAAACATTTCTTCACTTTATCGGATTCACTTGGGATTTCTTCAAAACATTTTCAAAAAGAGCATACATCTTTGCATTTGCACAAGCATGATTCATTGTGCATTTTAGACCTAGGATAAATATATAGATAAATTCATTGCGAAGCAAAAGGCATAAAATTCGACCCTTGGTTCGATTACCCCTGGTAAAGGCGCCAGGAACGGTCGAACCTCGTACCGACGAGCGGATCCCGTCTCCCAGTTTTCCCACAAATATTTCAAAAACGGAGGCAAGTTATTTCAAATATTTTTAAAATTAAGGTCAAGTGAGACCCGCAAAAGAGTTCCTCTTCTCTTCTTTCTTTTCTCTTCTCCCTTTCTTTCCGTCTTTTATCTTTCTCCCCTCAAAAAGGAGGAAAATAGGAGGTTGGAAAGGAAAAGAGAAGGAAGAGAGAGAACATCACGAGAGGAAAATTTTTGCGATGATCACAGGTTTGGCGACCGTGATGGGACTCGTCTTCGTCCGGTCGAATTTAATGCCTTTTCTTCTTTGCTTTGATATTATCCAAGTCTTTATTCTTGAAATGTCAGCTTCATTTGCATGCAAACCTTAGGAAGCCTAGATTTTGTCCTAAGCTGATATCATTGCATATAAGATTTAAGTATGGTTTGGTAGGACCATATTGAGGAGATTATTTCATGCTCACATTAGACTTAGGTCTGAAATACAACTCTCCTCAAATTCTAGGGATTGAATGCAAACAATGTATGCAAGTGTATGCTTCTCTTCATTTTAAACTATCTCTTTAGGACTTGCATTAGAGACATCTGATTTCTTGCATGTTAGCATATTTTAAAAACCTCCTTACCTACATTGTCCCGATCTTCACGTTACTGGGCTGTCTCACTGAACCATAGTTTGGGAGAGAGCCTCACAACTGGACCACTTATTCGGGTTCGCGCCCCCCTACCACGTACCTAAGGGCCATAGTCCGAGGTATATCGGTAGGTGATCAAGGATGTTGGGAAGCCATTACCTTAGAACCAGAGGAATATTTCTATGCCACGTACTTCGAGCTTCGGCTTAGGTATATCGGCGTATCTTGATTGGAATCATATGATCTGAACCCTAGAGTTAGGATTAAGGTCCTACAAGCATTTCAAAATATTGCATTTAGAGTCAGCCTCTAGGGATTGCTGTTTGTGCATCCTTGTTTGTATATCAATGATTGTATGATATTTTATATTCCCTATATTTTCCAAAACCCTGGGTATATATTATTTAAAATTTCCTCTTTATTTTAAAACCCAGGTGTATTTTCCTTTTTCTTCTCTTAATTTCTTCTAAATTCTTTTTTATCCTGCCTGTAATTCTTCAAAATTTTCCTTTTCTATATTATACCCATTTACAATAAAACATCTTTTGTCAGGATATGTCCTTTTCAAAATTTATCTTTATTCATATTTTTACGTGTCTATCCTTTTTCAGAAAAACAGTGCGGTTGTCGCAAATTTTGGTGACAACCCGATCCCTCGTAATGGGATGTTTTCATTTTCAGATTATGATTTCCTCCTTTATTAAAATTTCTTCCTAGATCTTTTCTAAAAGACCCATTTATAATCCACAGAGAGCATCAACACTATCAGTTGAGTCGGGCAAAGCTCAGAGATCACACCGCTCTAACATCCCAGTTACAAGCAGAGAGAGTAAGGAATGGATTCTCAAAAATATGTCAGAAAGGGAGTTCAAGACAGCAAGAGTGAGATAGATCCTGCAATATATCAGTTATTCAAAAAGATGATGCTGGAGATATTATCCGAGCAAGCTGAAGCTAGTTGCAGAAAAGCTCCCACAGAAGGAAAGGCGCCCGTCACCTTCCCCATGAATAAACGTGGCAATATCAGTACAGGAAATTCCAAAGCCAATAGGGGCAGCAATCAAGGCAACCAGGGCAGCGACTTGAGAGAGCATAAAAGCCAGATTGGGAAATATTGTGAAAACCGCGATAGACCTCTTCAATACAGTCCTCAGCAAAAAGGCAAGAAGCAAGAAGAGCCAAAGCGCAAGGATTGGAGCAAGGATCGAGATTTCACTCCTTTAGATGAACCGCTTGACAAAATCCTCGAATACATGTTGTCCAGTGGATTACTCAGGCTCCCAAAAGCTGTCGGCCCTTCCACAATCATGGGAAAATATATAGACCAATTCTGTGGGTACCACTGAGCAATAGGGCATAACACTGAGCATTGCTTCATCTTCAAGAATATAGTTCAAGACTGCCTTGATAAGAATCTCTTTATCAAAATCGAAGAAGAAAGGCGTCCAGATCCCCTAAACATGCAAGATCAGTCCAGCTACCAGGTAGAGGTCAGCACTCGACAGAGGTCAAACAAGCCGAAGAAAGCAAAGCAAGAAGGTTGGGGTCATGATCGTCAGTTTACCCCTCTAGGTCAGCCGATCGAAGAAGTTCTCAAATACTTGCTTGAAAAAGGCATGACCAAACTCCCAAGAAAGGTTGATCCTCCTGTCATCATGGAAAAATGGAAAGATTGCTTCTGCAAGTTTCATCGAGCAAGGGGGCATGACACGGAGCGCTGCTTCGTCCTCCAAAACCTTGTGCAAGACTACATTGATAAAGAGCTCCTGGTACCAGAGGAAGGAGAAGAGCAACCTGCAGTTTCAGCCAAACCATTTCCATACTACTCAAAGAGTTGAAATTACCAAGAGTTTTCGCTTTCATTCCCTTTCTGCTAGTCGTTTTGTAGGGGCAAGTCAACCTAGTTTTTGTGACTCTTTTTTAGTTAAAATACTTGTAAATATTCAGTTCTGTCATCAACTTTTGCTTATCAATGAAATGTCGATTTTCTTTATATCTTTGATATTCAATACTTTCTTCCTTTTTGCTATATTAGAACATTAAAATTTCTTTTTCAAAAATTCGGGACAATCCTGACATCATTCATGAGAGAAATGATATTACCTATGAGGGTCTTTCAAAAATCATGAAAATTTTAGTTCATATATTTTATTACAACCTTTTTCAAAGATCAACCCTTGTGTTGATCATATTTTCTGAAAACTGATTTCGAATTATCACATTTCAAAGATCAACCCTTGTGTTGATCATATTTTCCAAAGAATTTACTTCGAATCATTACATTCAAAGATCAACCCTTGTGTTGATCATATTTTCAAAAATTGACTTTGAATCATTACATTCAAAGATCAACCCTTGTGTTGATCATATTTTCTAAAAAATTGGTTTCAAACCATTACATTCAAAGATCAACCCTTGTGTTGATTTCATTTTCCAAAATTTGATTTCATTACATTCAAAGATCAACCCTTGTGTTGATCATATTTTCTAAAAATTTGTTTCAAACCATTGCATTCAAAGATCAACCCTTGTGTTGATTTCATTTTCCAAAATTTGATTTCATTACATTCAAACATCAACTCTTGTGTTGATCATATTTTCTTAAAAATTGATTTCAAATCATTTGCATTCAAAGATCAACCCTTGTGTTAATCTCATTTTTTTTTTTCAAAAATTGATTTCATTACATTCAAAGATCAACCCTTGTGCTGATCTCATTTTCCAAAAATTTGATTTTATTGCATTCAAAGATCAATCCTGGTGTTGATTATGTTTTCTAAAAAATTGATTTCAAATCATTGCATTCAAAGATCAACCCCTGTGTTGATCATATTTTCTAAAAATTGATTTTGAATCATTGCATTCCAATATCAACCCTCGGGTTGATCATATTTTCTACAAATTAATTTTCAAATCATTGCTTCAAAAAATTAACCCTCATGATGATCTCTCATGAATGATCCCCTTTCAAAGATTAGCTCTCGTGGTTAATCCTTCCATCCAAAAATGATTTTCTCGTCATCTTCTCTCATTTTAAAAGATCCCACGTGCAGGCAGGATCAAATTATTTTCTCAACTTCTATCAACCTTTTGTTTATCCATTTTTATCAGTTTTATCAAATTTTTTTATTATTATTATTTATCCATTTTATTAATTCTCCTTGATTCTTATTTCCAAAAATTACCCTTTCAGGTTAAGGGATAAACCTGATGCCTCTTTCCCATGAGGTATTTCTTTTTTCCTTCTTTTCTTTTCCCCCTTCAGGTTAAGGGATAAACCTGAAACCGCATCCTACGAGGTCCTTCTTTCTTCAGGATAAGGGATAGTCCTGAATGTCTTTTTCTTTTAAAGCTAAATTCTTTTTCTTCATTCAATTTTATCAGTTTTATCTCTTAGTTAAGTTTCAATTCTTCCAATTCTTTATTAAAACTTTTCATCAACTTTTGCCTAAATTTTATTCCTTTCCCATTCAGGATAAGGGATAATCCTGAAACCCCTCACAGGAGCAACAATGCTACCTGTGAGAATGCTTTTACAAAGATTCTTTCCATAAAATTTCCTTGATTCTTCTCTTTTGTCAAATCTTTCATCAATTTCTATCTCTTCTCATTTATTTTTTTTTCTTTTCCTCTCCAATCAAGATAAGGGGGCAATCAGATCATTCAGTCCCCTAAATGGTCATTCTCAATTCCAGGTCCAGTCCTCGCACTGGCAAATTTCCAAAAACTCAATCTCTTGTCAAAAACCAGAGTTTTCACTCGAACTTCTCCCTTTATCCTTTCAGTCGAAGTTCTGAGTTCCGACCAGGACTTCTTTTTGAATCCAATCCTCGCATTGGAAATCCTTCATTTCTTTGGAAATCCGAGTTCCAGCTCGGGTTTTTCTTCTATTATTTTTCGTTCGGAGTTCTGAGTTCCGACCAGGACTTCCTTGTGAATCCAATCCTCGCATTGGAAATCCTTCATTCCTTTGGAAATCCGAGTTCCAGCTCAGGTTTTTCTTCTATTATTTTCAGTCGAAGTTCTGAGTTCCGACCAGGACTTCCTTGTGAATCCAATCCTCGCATTGGAAATCCATCATTTCTTTAGAAATCTGAGTTCCAGCTCGAGTTTTTCTTCTATTATTTTCGTTTGGAGTTCTGAGTTCCGACCAGGACTTCCTTCTGAATCCAATCCTCGCATTGGAAATCCATCATTTCTTTAGAAATCCGAGTTCCAGCTTAGGGTTTTCTTCTATTATTTTCGTTTGGAGTTCTGAGTTTCGACTAGGACTTCCTTCTGAATTCAATCATCGCATTGGAAATCCATCATTTCTTTAGAAATCCGAGTTCCAGCTTGGTTTTTTCTTCTATTATTTTCGATCGAAGTTTTGAGTTCCGACCAGGACTTCTTTTTGAATCCAATCCTCGCATTGGAAATCCATCATTTCTTTTACCCCTTCAGGTTAAGGGATAAACCTGATGCCTCCTGCTAACGAGGTATTTCTTTCCTTTCTTCCCAATTCAGGATACATGGATAAATCCTGAAAACAGACCGCCACGCAGTTAGGATGTGATGGTCCATTGAATTCACAATTTCTCATACTTTACTTTCCAATTTTAGCTCATCTTTACAACCCAGTCCTCGCACTGGTTATTTCTCAAAATTTTTCAATCACATATTGAGCTCATTTGGATGATCCGGTCCTCGCACCAATAACTTTCTACATTCAAATCTTTTGATTAAAATCCTTTCTTCTACCAAAATTTAAGTTCTGATTTAAAATCTTCCAAAAGCTGATGTATTTCAAACGTTCCAGTTTTTACTGGTCAGGTATTTTAAACGTCCCAGTTTTTACTGGTCAGGTATTTCAAACGTTCCAGCTTTTGCTGGTCGGGTATTTCTAAAAAGATCCAACAACTTGTTGGTCATATATTTCAAAACGTTCCAGCTTTTCGCTGGTCAGGTATTTCAAACGTCCCAGCTTTTGCTGGTCAGGTATTTCAAAAGATCCAACACTCGTTGGGCATGTATTCCAAACGTTCCAGCCTCTCGCTGGTCAGGTATTTCAAACGTTCCAGCTTTTGCTGGTCAGGTATTTCCAAAGGATCCAACACTCGTTGGTCATATATTCCAAAAGTTCCAGCTTCTCGCCGGTCAGGTATTTCAAATGTCCCAGCTTCTGCTGGTCAGGTATTTCAAAAGATCCAACACTCGTTGGGCATGTATTTCAAACGTTCCAGCTTCTTGCTGATCAAGTATTTCAAAAGTTCAAGCTTTTTGCTGGTCAGATCCAACACTCGTTGATTATGTATTTCAAACGTTCCAGCTTCTTGCTGGTCAGGTATTTCAAACGTCCCAGCTTTTGCTGGTCAGGTATTTCAAAAGATCCAACACCCGTTGGACATGTATTTCAAATGTTCCAGCATTCCGCTGGTCATGTATTTCAAACGTTCCAGCTTTCGCTGGTCAGGGATTTCCAAAAAAAGATCCAACGCTCGTTGGTCATGTATTTCAAACGTTCCAGCTTTTTCGCTGGTCAAGTATTTCAAACGTTCCAGCTTTTCGCTGGTCACACATTTCAAAATGTTCCAGCTTTGCTGGTCATGTATTTCCAAAAAAAGAACTCAGCTTTTTGGTCGTGTATTTTCAAAAGACCCAGCTCTCGCTGGTCATATATTTCAAAAGGTCCCAGCTCACAATTTTTGAGCTCCCAAATTAACCTATTTTCCATAAATCAAACCTTTAGGGTGCGATTCCTCCATTCTCTTCTTTTCAAACCTTCGGGTTTCAATCTCTCAAATATGTCATTTTCTAAATCTTCAAATCTCTCAAGATTATCAATTCTCCAACCTTTGGGTACAATGTTTTAAAAAAATTCATCATTTTCTCAACCCTCAGGTTAAAATCTCCCAATTTCTATCATTCTCAACCTTTTTATTAAAACCCAGTTTTTCATAACCATTCGTGTATTTCCCAAAAGACCCAACACTCGTTGGTCATGTATTTCCAAAATGTTCCAGCATTATTACTGGTCATGTATTTTAAATGTTCCAGTTTTACTGGTCAAGTATTTCAAAAGGTTCCAGCTCCTCGCTGGTCACGTATTTCAAAAGTTCCAGTTTTCGCTGGACAGGTATTTAAAAAAGATCTCAACATCTACTTGTCATGTATTCCAAAAAGGTTTCAGCTTCGCTGGTCATGTATCTCGAAAAGGTTCCAGCTTTCGCTGGTCACGTATTTCAAAGGTTCCAACTTTCGCTGGTCATGTATTTCAAAAGTCCCAGCTTTTGCTGGTCATGTATTTCCAAAATCGAAGATACAACTCAAGTTCTCATCAAAATCTATATTGAGTGATTATTTCACAGAGAATTCATGAAAACTTTGCCAATTTGCTAAAAGCATTTGTTGATTCTAAATATTCTTACTACACAAAAAAAAAATTCTCAGATTACCTCCTGTATTTCCTTTCAAAAGGTGAAACTTTTTGCGAAAAGAGGTAAAATTCAAATATTTTCCTATTGATCAACCAAAAGGATGTAAGAAATATTCTCGATATGATCAATGAAAGAAATCTTCAATGACGTAGAAAAGCCAGAAGCGAATTGATATTGATCCTGGCTATGACGCATGTTTTAAAATGACTTTCTGACAATCAGGCAGTGGAAATATCTTGAGATGTAAAAAGAATCCACTCAACCCATCTCTTCTCATTTTTGTTTAAAAGTTGCAATCAAATATCTGCAAAAGGGATCTCTCAATTGTCGTCAAGATGAAGGCGAATTAAGCGAGTGGATTTCCGGGGCCAAAGAAGATTTGAAACATCTCCAAGATGACGGAGTTTGTGACAGATCCTTCCAGGGAAAGTTCGGATCACTGTCGAGATGAAGGCATATGCGATGAACCTACCGACAAACCCTAAAAGATATTTGATTTCAGCTACATCTAAAAGACCTCTTTGAGCCAATATCATATAGAATCCTTGAGATAAAAGACGGATCGGAACATCTCCAAGATGAAGGAGTTTGTGACGTACCCTTCCCTGAAAAAGAGAGAAAAAAAAGTCAGGACATCCAAATGAAGGATGATGTGAAAAACTGAGAAAGCCCAATGACTCAAAAGAGTGCAAAAAGATCATCGTGGGAAAACACTCAGATATCAAACTGCCAAAGTTGCCAAAAGTCATCTTTTCTCATGCAAAATTCTTTTATCAATATCTTTTTATTACTTGCTTTTATGAAATTAAGAATATTTCTTCTACTTCTCATATCAGGGAAATGGATAACTTCCTTGAAGAAAGTCATTAGTGCTAAAATTTTTGAATTTGACTCTTAGAACTAAGGAGTTAACCCCGATGGAGGAAATACTCTAGGTAAAAGAGAAAAATCTTTGCACATACATGCACATTTCCAAGCGTTTGAATCAACTATAATTTTATCTTATTGGCAAAATTTTCTAGCTATTCCAAGAATAAAATAAACATTCAATATCCATTTTGATGAAACCTAGTGTTGTTTATATCTTCCAGAAGAGTTGCCTCACTCAGTTGAAGTATCTCTTCCTATCCCATCGCGGTTTCTTCAGTCAAGGATTTCGTATGGTGTTTCCCACTCAGGATAAGGGGCAAACCTGAACCATTTGCGAAAGATCATTTAATTTCAAAAGCTATTTCAGTCTCAGCAATGAGATGGCCAATTTCTTCTCTCTTTTCAAAGCTTTAGGAAACCCTATATTTCCTCCTTTCGCAAAAACCCCTCACGGATTTGTTCGTCCAAATTCCGAAGGTTCCATCGTGCTTTCTCCATTTTTGAGAAACCCGTATGGTAGATTTCCTATCCAGGTTAAAAGTTAACCCGAAACCTCGCTTCGCGAGGTATCTTCCTTGCAGGTTTGGGTTAAACCTGAGTCACATTCCAATGAGATTCTTCATTTTTGACGAGATGTTTTCCAGTCCCACCATGGTTCTTCCCATCAAGGAACCCTTGCTTCATATATTCCTCCAAGAAAGGATCATACTCGAGCTTCATTTCACAAGGCCTTTTCCAAAATGTCCCATCAAGGTCCTCATGTATTCCTTTCCTCATTTCCAAATTCATTTTTTTGATATATCTTCGTCACATCCAGGTTAAGGGCTAAACCTGAATCATTCCAAAAAGAGTATCTTGTCTCACCCATAAGACCTGATCAAAATTTTCATTTCCCACCATTTCAGAATTTCCATCTAAAGTCCCATCACGATTTCCTCATTTTCTACCCAATCATATCATCTTCGAGGATTTCGCCTCCCCAAAACCATTCAGGATAAGGTTTCAAAACCTGAAAAATCATATTTTCAAAATAATTCTTCTACACCCAGTTCAGACCTGCTGACTGGGGCATTTTCAAAATTTGGAGTGTTGTCTTTGCCACTAAGTTCGGCTCTCAACCGGCTTAGTAGCAAAGAGGGGCATTTGTGAACACCCCAAATTTTTCAAAGTTTTGTAAAAATGAAGCTTTTGCCCCTAACCCCGTTTTCTGAGAAAATCAAGTCATTTCTTCAGATTCTCTGAATTAAAATTCATATTGATATATTCAAAATCAACTCCGGATCCGAATCCAGCACTTTAAATCCATATTTCCTCAAAATCTGGATCAAAAACCCATTTCTGAAGAAATTTTCTTAAAATGTTTTTTTTTTTAATTCTCAGAAAAATTCCTTTTTGTAAATATTTTTGCAAAAACACAAAAAAATTAGCTCTAACCTTTGTTTTCTCACAAACTTTAAGATTTTATTCTAAAAAAAACAAAAAAAATTGAAAGATAAAACAAAAACCAAAAAAATGGAAAAATTTCAAGAAAAATGAATGAGTTTAAACTTTTTAAATCGATTTTGCTAAAAAAATCATTTTTAAAACTGTGTTTATGGAAAATTTTGTTAAGGGAGCCTCTTTTTGAAAAAAAAACCAAAAAAAAATTCATAAACAAACCCTAATCGCCCCCCTCTCTTTCACTCTCGCCACTTTCCCCTCTCTCTCTTTCTCTCTCCTCCATTGCCGACCAAAGGGCCTTCCTCCCTCTCGCTTGCGCTCTCTGCCCTAATCCCTCCATCTTCGAACCACCCTCATCCGCTGCCATTGATTTCCAACAACCACAAACCCTAAACCTCTTCACGAACTTTCCTCTCCTTCCTTAAAAGGAGGGACGCAGGGTTCCTTCTTCCCATCCGTTTCTACCCCCGCACCTTCCTCCTTCCTCTCAATCACTTCTTCACCTCCGCATAAGCCTCTTCTCCTTCTTGATCCAACTTCCGCATCTTCATGCTTCCTCTTCCCTAATCCATCATCCGCCAAAATATCGGGTCTCACCATCTAGAATCCCCTCCTCTTGATTGAGCATTCGACCCCTCTTCCTCCCTCGATCCAGGGTGATACGTGATCGATCTTCTGCCTATCCTTCAACTATCCCTGCAGCTTCAGCATTCTCTCTGGTTTTCTAGAGGAAGCTTGGTGGTGTTCCTTCGTCCCCTTTTGCAGAGAAATCAGGAGTCTCGTTCAAGCATAAGCATCCAAGCCCTTGGTGCTTTTCTCCTCACTTAGTGGAGGATCGATTGAATGTTAGCAGAACCCCAAAGCCACAAGAGAAATCTCCTTTCCCTTTCTTCGGAGTCTCTGCCAACCAGGTGAGTACTCTCTTCCGTTTTTCTGATTTTCCTTTTATTTTCTTATTTTTTGGGGCTATCGTTTTATCGCACCATCAATGGTGTCGAGTTGTTTGTACAGTCTCGACCCATCTCGGTGCCACAATAACGGGACCCCTGGTTCCAACAACTGTTTTCTTATTCTTAAAATTTCCTTAGTTTAAGTAACTTGAAAATTAACTAGTTCAGCGTGTTTTGTGTTTGAATCTTGCTTCCATTCCTTCATTATTCCCTATTCACTCTAATGATTCGTTTATGTCTGGATTTCTTGCTCTGCTGACCATTTTTCCCTTTCGTTATTGATTTTGTGGTTACACTTTTATTTGCAATTTCTGTTTTATCGTTGCCACCCCCATATAATTGATTTCTGATCCTCTGCCATATACAAACCTCTGGTGATTACCTCTTTAGCATGATAATAACATCGGATTATATTTTGTTATCTTATGCTCACCGTATTATATTCACTAGCAATCATATTTCAATTCCATTATTGTTATATTGTGCATATAATTCTCCGGTCCCTTACAATCCTTTTTTTTTTATTTTATTATTGATTCATCATATCTGGATCTGCCTTGAGAGTAGAATGGATCTATTGAAAACCCACGGTATGCTTGGGCTAGTAAGGAATCAGCATATGACCATCGCCGGATGCAATGCCCCTGTGTTTCCCTTTGAATGGCACGATTCCCTGTTACTGGAGTTGGTTTTTTTAAAAAATATATATATATATTCTTTGCTTTGCCTCATTCTCTCTGCACTTACTGGGAGATCTATTTTCATCTGATTCCCAAGGTATTTAGTTTTGGATTCTATAATTTTTTTTTTTTTAGTTTAGTAACATTTCATTTTTTTATAACAGGCTTCATTGTCTTTTTATTTACTTCATCTGTGTTAATATACCCTGTTTCAAATTGAGCTTTAGGACTATCAACTGGGTTTTTAGCTCTTTGTTCTCTGAAGGTTTTTGACCATTGAAACAAAAGTTATGTCGTTTTAGCATTTGTAATTTTCTGCATCAATCATGTTCTAAATATGATAGCACCTAGCATACATTTTTTTTTCTTTCTTCCTGCTTGCTGATAGTATTTTTAGGTTGTTTTAAATACATTTTGCTTCATTATGTTTTCGTATATCCAGATGCTACTCCAGTAGGCCATCGTTTTACTTGATTTAGGTCCCTTACTCCTCCATGTATCCATTTACATTATATCAGTGGATGTTTGATTGGTGGAATGTCATCTACAAGGATAACAGGGTTATGCTACATCATTTTTTTTGTTATCCTTCACCATGTGGGCAATATCATCTACATCATCCTTTGTTGCATTTCTGTTTAAGCATCACCCATTTCACTTATCTAATTTTCTGTTTTAATTTAGTCTCATAATGTTTATCTGCGTCATCTCCTTCATCAGCATCTCCTGATTTGCATAACTTTTCATTTGGTTTCATTTTTATTTTATTTTACATATATCTTTGTATATGATTCTTCGCATCCTCTATGTGTCATTACGTCTTGAATCTGTCTTCAGCAATTTGGTGACTTCTATTCATCTTAAATAACCTTGTGTTCGAAGCATCTTGTACTGCGCGACAGATACATCCAGTATCCAGTTTGGTATAGTATGATGTAGCCATGTTTCCTTTTTCCATTTGGATTTATCAAATCACTCTAAGGTACTTTCCTTTCTTTTCCTTTTGCTGTATCTAAATAGCTCATGTTTCATAGCCACTTGTATATTCATGCTTACTGTAGTCAATATTCCATATGTTCTAAGTTATATTATCTTGATTTTGGATTCCAATGTTTTGTTGTTATCTTTTCGTTTTTAAAAGTCTGATTATCATCATTGGCACACACATATCACCGTCACTGGATAAAGTGGGTTGATTCAATGTATGTTATCGTGTGAACCATGTTGCATTTGACTTGTTACCTACATACCACTTTGTGTAATATCATCCCCAAGTTAGATGATGACGTGTTCAGAAATATGCCACTTGCATGTGATAATAAAAGTTACCAAGTCTACCAGAATGCGTAGAGATACCATATCAGATAGAATTCCAGGTACTTCTGTGGCAAAACAAAGCATTGTTGCAGATGGGTTCAATTCAGATTTGAAGTATTTGGCTCTCTTCAGAGGATTTCTGAAATAAAAATAAGAGATAATCAGAGAAACCAAGACTTTGAATTTCTCAAAATCTGATGCCAGCCAATTTGTAGTTGGTATGTTGGTCCTACTATTGTTGAGTTCAACTTACAGTAATCAGGTCGCTGATGACTCTATACATAATCCCCATATGATTGGCAGTTTCATGGATATCTAGTCCCTCTAAGATTTTGTTTCCAATATCACAGCCATTGCATACCCATTACGTAGTACAATGGATCCTTTGCACCCAAAACACTCCATGGCAGGTTGTATCATTTGGCATCAATGTTTAGCTGCAGTACCTG
This sequence comes from Nuphar pumila, assembly GCF_984573655.1. Lineage (NCBI taxonomy): Eukaryota > Viridiplantae > Streptophyta > Magnoliopsida > Nymphaeales > Nymphaeaceae > Nuphar > Nuphar pumila. The sequence goes on from NC_143254.1 coordinate 52,891,312, forward strand.
TCATCTTTTCACATGATGATGGGACAAGAAAGAGAATGAGCTATCAACGTCAATAGGCCTTAATGGGGTATCACATCTCCTGTTACCAAAGCTAGCTGAATTAAATATCTTTGGCTTGGTTGAATGAACTCTTGAAATGCCTGGAATCTTGAGGAACTGTTCTCCTTTCATAAACATTGGCTCTCCAGCTTAGATATGCAGAAATGACAACTTTGCATATTAGGTTGCTCACATTGGGTTTTTTTTTTTCTTTTATTTGCCATTTACTGCGATATGTTTTGTACAATTAACCTGCATTTTGTACATTCCAGATCACCCCTACTGCACTCCATAACACATTGTTCATTGTTCACGGCTGCACCCTTTCACACTAGTTACACAGCAGCACCTGCCTTGTTTGCTGTAACTCTCACCATCTGCACCTTACCAATATTGTATGTTGTGCTAATCCTACATTAGCTCCAGCATCATACATCCCATATACACAACATTACCCATCTACTACCTAACCACACTCCACAGCCACCATATTCTTTCATTTCTGTGGTGGTCCATCAAGAACCACCATAGTTGTTATATTTCATGGTGGTCCACCATGAACCACCGTGGTCTCTTTTCTTTTATAAGTAGTTCATCAGGGACTACTACAGTAGTTGTCCTTTGCAATGGTTCACAAAGAACCCCTGCAAACCTTCCTTATTATAGTGGTTCATCAAGAACTGCTATAATGGTTTTTCTTTCATAGTGGTTCACAATGAACCACTATGTCCCTTCCTTTCTATGGTGGGTCATCAGAAACTACCATATTTTAGGTTAATTCATCTTGGACCATCCAGGCTCTTGACTTCACCCATGGTATATGCCTTTCTCATTTAGCTTAGACATAGCATCTGATATTCGAACCAATACAATCATATACAATTTTGTTCTCAGCAAAATGTTTTCTCCTACATTATGCTAACTCGCCTCTTTGCAGGAAAGTCATGGAAAATCTTCTCGGATTAGAGAAGTCATTTCAAATTTCAGTTTCAAAGATTGTAATAACTTAGATATCAATAAAAATTTGCATTTTCTGCCTTAGATAGAATGAATGAGCATTATAGAATACCATGAATGGTTTATTCCATGCATTTTTCCTTTATTTCTCAAAATCCCCACAATGGTGAAACACGAATGGCACGTGCACCATTTCGGGGTGTGAACAAAACTTAGAATTCTTATCTTTTACGAAATAACATTGGATCCACTTTCAAAATCCATCATATTTTCTCAAAATATTTTTTTTCTTTTATCAGAATTTAACTTAGGATTAACTCAAAATATATACCAATGGCCATAGTCAGGGTATATTGAGGGTTAATTTCATTTTAAATTCTATAAAAGCATCAAAAGGGTATTTTATCCTTCACTTGAATCTAGATATGACTATTATATAATACATTCAATGACCATAGTCAGGAATGTATTATATCATTAGTCTTGTTTAAATTCACTTGAAGAATGAGATATGATTTTCAAATTTCAATTTCAAACTTATTCAAATTCATTCATCATATAGGATAGAATTACATCATATTTTTCAAAATTCTTTTCCAAAATCCAAGTGATCTCAAATATCTTTCTCAAGTCTATAGTTTAATTCATCTCAAAAGATTTAAATTCCAAGTTCAAAGTCCAATTTGATTTTGAAATTTCAAAATCCCATCTTTATATTCTTGACTCATTCCAAATTCAAGCTCCAAATTCAAAGTCCAAATTGACTTTGAAGTTCATTTAAATTCTCAAATCAATTTTGAAACTTCAAATTTCCAACTCAATTCAAAATCCAATTTCAAAGTTGAATTTAACTTTGAAATTATCTTCTGATTATAAAAGCAAGTTCATCCCCTTATCTTCAATCAAGGTTTGGATTTGAATCTCAAGTTTAAATTTGGGTTTCTAAAACCCAGATTCATCTTTAAAGGTCCTATTTGGACTTCTCAAAACCCAAATCCAAAGTCAAATCCTAGTCTCAACTTAGATCCAGATTTCCAAGTATAAACTCCATTCCACTTTTAGATCTCCAATTGCAGATCCAAATTCCATTTAGGATCCAGATCCTCATTCTACTTTGGATCTCATATTCAGATCCAAATTCCAATTCTTAGGATTCAGAATCCAACTCTACTTTGGATCTTAGATTCAGATCCAAATTCCAATCCTTAGGATCTAGAATCCAACTCTACTTTGGATCTTAGATTCAGATCCAAATTCCAATTCTTAGGATCCAGAATCCAACTCTACTTTGGATCTGAGATTCAGATCCAAATTCAAATTCTTAGGATCCAGAATCCAACTCTACTTTAGATCTCAGCTTCAGATCCAAAATCCATTTCTTAGGATCCAGAACTCAATTCTACATTGGATCTCAGACTTCAGATCCAAAAATCCATTCTTTAAGATTCAGAACCCAATTCACCTCGGATCTCGGACTTTAGATCCAAATCCATCATAGGATCCAGAGTCCAACCCTATCTTGGATCTCAAATTTCAGATCCAAATACCATCTTGGATTCCAAGTCTTGAATCCAATTCCCTTTAAAATTCCAAATCCAAATTCCACTTTAGTTCCAATCCTTAAACCCAGATTCATCTTTAAAGGTCCTATTTGGACTTCTCAAAACCCAAATCCAAAGTCAAATCCTAGTCTCAACTTAGATCCAGATTTCCAAGTATAAACTCCATTCCACTTTTAGATCTCCAATTGCAGATCCAAATTCCATTTAGGATCCAGATCCTCATTCTACTTTGGATCTCATATTCAGATCCAAATTCCAATTCTTAGGATTCAGAATCCAACTCTACTTTGGATCTTAGATTCAGATCCAAATTCCAATCCTTAGGATCTAGAATCCAACTCTACTTTGGATCTTAGATTCAGATCCAAATTCCAATTCTTAGGATCCAGAATCCAACTCTACTTTGGATCTGAGATTCAGATCCAAATTCAAATTCTTAGGATCCAGAATCCAACTCTACTTTAGATCTCAGCTTCAGATCCAAAATCCATTTCTTAGGATCCAGAACTCAATTCTACATTGGATCTCAGACTTCAGATCCAAAAATCCATTCTTTAAGATTCAGAACCCAATTCACCTCGGATCTCGGACTTTAGATCCAAATCCATCATAGGATCCAGAGTCCAACCCTATCTTGGATCTCAAATTTCAGATCCAAATACCATCTTGGATTCCAAGTCTTGAATCCAATTCCCTTCAAAATTCCAAATCCAAATTCCACTTTAGTTCCAATCCTTAAAACCAATTCCATCTTTCCTCCCGATTTAATTCCACTTTCATTTCTATTCTAATTCAAAGTCCATTTATGACTTTGAAAATTCCTTTCTTCTCTTTTTCTTTTATCTTAGTTTCAAGATCATTTCTCTCAAAAATCCAAATTTATTTTCCCAAGCTTCTGATTATTCTAAAAACTTAGAACTTTAATCTTAAGTTCTAAGTTAGAAAAACATTTCTTCACTTTATCGGATTCACTTGGGATTTCTTTAAAACATTTTCAAAAAGAGCATACATCTTTGCATTTGCACAAGCATGATTCATTGTGCATTTTAGACCTAGGATAAATACTTAGATAAATTCATTGCGAAGCAAAAGGCATAAAATTCGACCTTTGGTTCGATTACCCCTGGTAAAGGTGCCAGGAACGGTCGAACCTCGTACCGACGAGCGGATCCCGTCTCCCAGTTTTCCCGCAAATATTTCAAAAACGGAGGCGAGTTATTTCAAATATTTTTAAAATTAAGGTCAAGTGAGACCCACAAAAGAGTTCCTCTTCTCTTCTTTCTTTTCTCTTCTCCCTTTCTTTCCGTCTTTTATCTTTCTCTCCTCAAAAAGGAGGAAAATAAGAGGTTGGAAAGGAAAAGAGAAGGAAGAGAGAGAACATCACGAGAGGAAAAATTTTGCGATGATCACAGTAGACTGCATAAAAGTTCATGCCCACTTAATGGGTATCGTAGTGAGTGGTGATATGCACAACTATCTAAGTGTGATGTTAAGGGAAAGAGGGTGGTGGTGAGTATAATTTGCAGGAAATAAAAGTATATGGCAGGTAAAAGGTATGAGGATGTTAGGGACAAGAAAAACCTAAAGAATCAAAATGCAAATTCATAACTAAAAAAAAAGGATCAGCAACACAGAGACCTCCACAACATGCTAAAACCGAAGAGGATTTCCAAAATGAATTGCGGAAGAGAAGAAGACTGTCAAATAACAGGGGTTGTTGTTAATGATATGGTGTTACTGTATGTAGATAATGAAATGAGAATACCAAAATGTGCATGGATATAAAGATAATAATTTGTTTGTGGTAATTAGTGCAAATGTACAGCAGTGAGGTACTGCTATGAAGAAGGTGATACAGCAAATGGGCATATAGGTGGACATGTATTTGCAGGGGACTAGCAGGAAGATGATGTGTTGTATGCTGTCAACAAGAGTATAACCTAAAGGAGCACAAGGTAATAACACTTGTTAAACCGAAAATTCATCATGAAACTATGGTGCTATTAGAACAATCAACATGTGCAGGATGATATGCAGGTGAGACTATCCAACGAGTTTATCATACCTAGAATGGACGTGATGATTGTAGATGAGATGAACCTGCTGACTGACTTCCTGGAAACTAATCAATTATCTGGGTTTCAGAGATATCCATAATGTTCAGAAATTTTAGATATTCCTGATACTGTTATCGATGTATTAGTTGCAACCAAAAAGGATGATGATAATGCTGTGGTAAAGGACTGACTGCAGGGGGGCTTGAGGTGGCGTAATGGAGGCATATGCTGGGTCTGTAACAATGAGTAAAAATGTGGTGGTATAGGTAAGTTAAAAAAAAGGAAGTGATAAAGGGTGACAAGTATGTGAATGCTGCAAATGCTGTTGAACAGAGCACAGTACAGCTGAAAATGGGATGACATGATGAGTGGCTGCAGACAAGGGACTGACTGCAGGGGGGTTGAGGTGGAGCAATGGCTGGAGCTTGTGCTGTTGTAGGTAAATAGTGCCTAAGAGATGTCGGCATGACAGGACCATGACCTTTATAAGTAGCAAAAAAAAGACTAGAGTTGCTAATATATTTGAGCCAATTTGATCTTTTCACCCCTGTAATTCCGATCACACCTATCAGAAGACCACTGGCAGCGCACCATAGGCATGCCGGCTTCCTCTGCTTCTTGATTGATCTCAGCAACACTATTTCTAATTTCTAGCTTCCATTTTTTTTAACAGCTCCCCATGAATCCTCTCTACTTATGAGCATTTGGGAAAACAATTCGGATGGATTTAACAGGTCTGGACCCATCATCTGAACTTATTCCCCCATCTTAAAATCCTCTGAGCAACTCCACGAATCTTCGGATTTTCAGAAGATGTGTTAACATAAGATGAAATTAAGTGACAAGGATCCAAAACTCTAGGTAGAGCGTCTGATCCCTAATGACCAGGATTTTGTAGAAGAATAAAAGAAAAGAATGCCAAAGTCACGATCATAAAACAAGATTTAGGCTATATGCAAGCAAATACATCATGATAAAACCTGTATATAAATGAATCATTCCCAATAACAGGTACATGAATGCACAATTCTGTAGAACCCAAAAAAAAAATCTCTAGAAATCATGTTCATATGACTACTAAAAGATGGCTTACTCCAGGACAATCTTATATCAGTAAGTATCATTAAAATGGAACGTTATAGAGACTGCCAATGAATATAACAAACATTTCAATCTTAGATGGTTAAAAACAACTGAGGTTACCATCTAATCAGTAAATAAAATTTAGATCTCTTGAACTTCCTAGCAGCCTCTTGCTACGGTTTTGACCTGTTACCTGTGGGGAATCTGATGCAAAGATGACCTAAATGATGGGATGAAGGGTGAGGGTTCTTGAGCAGGACATGCCTGAATCAATTCCTGCGAATATAGTGAAGGCTTGAAGACATAGTGCAGGTCGGACCTGATGGTCCAACGATGTAGGAATGGCATGATGCATGGTGAAGACTAAATTTCATAAGCAAAGGCAGACTACTAATGAAATCAATGAGATGTTAGATAGTCATCGCACTAATCGGGTGTTACCAAATGCAGGTGCATTGGAAGACCATAAACATAATCGACTATTCTGGGTGTTTCTCATGGCTAAAACTGGACAAGAGAGCAAGTAGGACGAAACAAAAGAACCCCCTTGGTAAGTAAACTAACAGGGATCAAAACGCACTTCAGAAGCATGGACTTAACGAATGCACTTAGTGAGAACTCAGGTCATCTTATCTCACGCGGTGGGTTAGTCATAAGCACTGATGATTCAAACCCAACGTAGAGAATCGATTAACAAATTGATTTTAGACATCAGATCTTTAACAGTTTGGTCAGTGAATTAGGCTCTGACATCAAGCTTCTCAAATTTAAGCAATAAACTGACTTCTGCTGCTCATGCGCACAGAAGAACGGGGATGAAATAAAACAAGAAACGAGATAACAGGGATGAAATAGATATCGTGTTGAGAATCAAAACAGATATTAAAGTTTGAAATAGATCACAACAAGAAAAGAGCATAAATCAAAATAAAACAAAAATAAAAAGCAAGAAGAAGAAAACCGAAACAGAAATCTTAATGAAATAGAAACCATAATTAAAACAAAATTGGGATGACGATATGTGAATCAAAAGCATGGGGAAAGTAGATTACATCCGGCTTCAGCAGCGAATCAGGGGATGGATCGGATGTATACAAAGATATAAAGAAATATGCAGAATACTAAATCTGAGAATGAATGACACGAAGCGACATACAGAAATAATCTTGTGTGAGCATACAGGAATGTATAAAGGAAATGAGCATATATTGGAATCACGAAGAGCACAGAACTTGTTAAGAAAGTAAAAAAGAGAAATGTTGGAATAACAGAATCATTCCCGTGCTATTGCATGTCCGTAGATCGGATTTGTTAATGAGCAAACCGATGCTACAAGGATGCTTCCATGGAGGTAAAAGAGGAGGAAAACCCAAAAAAAAAGGGGTAGTAGGAGCGGAAATACTGACCTCTATGAAATCCCTGTGATAGAGTCGACCTTCGGCTCCTTGCAGGAGAGAGGCTTTGAAGCAGGATTATTCTGCAGTATCTTGCTTTGACACCTTGCGATGGAGGGGTGTTGATAATCGAGGAGAAGAAAAACTCCGGCAGAGAGGCCGATGAAGGTGGACGATGTCAAGGATGCTTCAGAGGGAAACCTCGACTGGAAGAGAAATCAATGGGAGAATCGGATGAAGTTGATGGGTTGTACGCAATGCTAAGAAATGGATGGATGATCCGATCATCAGATGGGGGGTCTCCTCTTAAAGGGAAAAAGGATGGTTCGAGAGTGAAGACTGTTGCAGATGAATGGAAGAGAACGAGAAGGCTGTTGAAAATCGGACGATGGAGAGAGGCAGCGAGAAGGGGTCGTTGGAATTTTTTTCTATTTCAAAAAGGTGGTTCCTCTTTTAAGAATTTTCTGAAAAATGGTTAAGGAATGAGGTTTTTGGTAAAAATGGCTTCAAAAGCTTGAAAATCATTCGTTTTTCTTGTAGCTTTTCTCAATTTTTGGTTTTTATGTTATTTTTCCATTTTTTGTAGTTTTAGAATAAAATCCTAAAGCTTTACGAGAAACCAAAGATTTAAAACTAATTTTTTTTTGTGTTTTTGTAAAATATTTACAAAAGGGATTTTTTCTGAGAATTTAAAAGCTATTTGGAGAAAATTTCTTCAGAAATGGGTTTGATCTGGATTTTGAGGAAATATGGATTTAAAGTCCTGGATTCGAATCCGAAATTAACTTTGAATATACCAATATGGAATTTAATTCAGAAAATCTGAAGAATGACTGAAGTTTAGCTTTGAAATCGCTTTGATTTTCTCAGAAGATGGAATTAGGGGCAAAAGGGTCATTTTGAAAACCTTTGAAAAATTTGGGGTGTTCACAAGGACCTTCAGAATTTGGACAAACAAATTCGAAAGGGTTTTGCAAAAGGAGGAAAATAGGGTTCCCTAAAGCTTTGAAAAGGGAAAGAAATTGGGCGTCTCATTGCTGAGACTGAAATAGCTTTTTGAAATTAATGACCTCTCGCAGAAAGTACAAGTTTGACCCTTTAACCTGAGTGGGTACAACCATACAAAATTCTCGAAACCGTGATGGGACAAGAGAGATACTTCAACTAAATGGGGCAACTCTTATGGAAGATATAAACAACGCTAGGTTGCATCAAAATGGATATTGAATATTTATTTCATTCTTGGAATATCTAGAGAATTTTGCCAATAAGATAAATTTGTAGTTAACTCAAACGCTTGAAAATGTGCACGTGTGTGCAAAAGATATTCCCGCTTTTACCTAGAGTATTTCCTCCAACGAGGTTAATTCCTCGGTTTTAAGAGTCAAATTCAAAATTTTAGCGCTGATGATTTTTTTCAAGGAAGTTATCCATTTTTCTGATATAAGAATAGAAGAAATATTCTTAATTTCATAAAAGCCAGTAGTGAAGAGATATTGATAAAAGAATTTTGCATGAGGAAAGATGACTTCTGACAACTTTGGCAGTTTGATATCTGGGTGTTTTTCCCATGATGATCCTTTTACACTCTTTTTAAGTTACTGAACTTTCTCGGGTTTTTTTTCACATCATCCTTTATTTGGATGTGTTCTGACTTTTCTCTCTTTTTCAGGGAAGGGTACGTTACAAACTCCTTCATCTTGGAGATGTTTCAACCCTTCTTTTATCTCAGGAATTCTATTGAAGGTATTGGCTTAAAAAGATCTTTAAATGATAGCAGAAATCAAATATCATTTAGGGTTAGTTGGTAGGTTCATCACACTCGCCTTCATCTCGACGGTGATCTGAACTTTCCCTGGAAGGATCTTTCACAGACTCCTTTATCTCGGAGATGATCCAAATCTTCTTTGGCCCCAGGGGTCTAGCTCGCCTATTCGTCTTCATCTTGACGACAATTGAGAGATCTCTTTTGCAGATATTTGATTGCAAAAATGGATGAGAAGGTATGAGATTGAGTGGATTCTTTTTATGGCTCGAGATATTTCCACTGTCTGATTGCCAGATAGTCGTCTTTAAACATGCGTCATAGCTATGATCAATATCAATTTGCTTCTGGCTTTTCAACATCATTGAAGATTTCTTTCACTGATCATATCAAGGACATTTCTTACATCCTTTTGGTTGATCAACAGGAAAAGATTTGAATTTTACATCTTTTTCGCAAAAAGTTTCACCTTTTTGGAAAGAAATACTAGAGGTAATCTAAGGAATTTCTTTTGTGTAGTAAGAATATTTGGAATCAGCAAATGTTTTTAGCAATTTGGCATAATGTTCTAGAATTCTTTTATGAAATAATCACTCAATATAAATTTTGATGAGACCTTGAGCTGAATTTTTTATTTTGGAAATACATGACCAGCAAAAGCTGGAACCTTTGAAATACATGACCAGTAGAAGCTGGAACATTTGAAATACATGACCAGCGAAAGCTGGAACGTTTGAAATACATGACCAGCAAAAGCTTGATCTTTTGGAAATACGTGACCAACGAAAGTTGGATCTTTTGGAAATACGTGACCAACGAAAGTTGGATCTTTTGAAAATACATGACCAGCGAGATGCTGGATCTTTTGGAAATATATCAGATTCAAATCAGAACTTGAATTTTGTAAAAAGAAAGAATTTGATCAGAACACTGAATTTAGAAGGTTACCGGTGCGAGGACCGGATTTTGAAGAGAGCTAGATTTTCAAAATAATTGAGGAATCAAGGATCCTTGGTGAAAATTAATGGACCATCACAATTTAATTGCATGTGGTTGGCTTTCAGGACTTATCCCCTTATCCTGAATGGGGAAGGAAGGAAAGAAATACCTCATTAGCAAGAGGCATCAGGTTTATCCCTTAACCTGAAGGGGAATGAAAGAAAGAAATACCTCGTCAGCAGGAGGCATCAGGTTTATCCCTTATCCTGAAAGGGCATAGAAGGATTTTCAAAGAGAATAAACCTGAATTTTGAAATTTGAAATGGATTAGCCAGAAGGATGGAATTTGGAAGAAGGCCCCGCCTGGCAAATTGGGGTTGACTCGTGTATCTAAAAGGGAAGATGAAATAAAAGGAGAGAACCCGAGTCGGAACCCGGATGTTCAAGATAAAAGATAAGAGAGAAATTTTGAGTTTGAAAACTCGAATTCTCGACGCAATCAATTGGTCTCAACGTGAGCATTGAATCCAAAAGAAAGTCCTAGTCGGAACTCGGAACTTCAAATGAAAGAAAAAGAGAAAGCCCGAGTGGGAACTCGGATACTCAAGACAAAAGAGAGTTTTTATTTGAAAACTTCAAAATTTTGACGCAACGATTGGTTCCAACACGAGCGTTGGATTCAAAAGGAAGTTTGAGTCGGAACTCGGAACTTCAAATGAAAATAATAGAGGGAAAAACCCGAGTTGGAACTCGGATCTTCAGAAAATAAAAGATAGAAGAGAAACCCGAGTTTTGAAAACTCGAATTTTTAAAGAAATGATTGGTTTCCAACGCGAGCATTGGATTCAGAAGGAAGTCTGAGTCGGAACTTGGATCTTCAAACGAAAATAATAGAGGGAAAAACCCGAGTTGGAACTCGGATCTTCAGAAAATAAAAGATAGAAGAGAAACCCGAGTTTTGAAAACTCGAATTTCTAAAGAAATGATTGGTTTCCAACGCGAGCATTGGATTCAAAAGGAAGTCCGAGTCAGAACTTGGATCTTCAAACGAAATAATAGAGGAAAAATCTGAGCTGGAACTCGGATCTTCAGAGAATAAAAGAGAAACCCGGGTTTTGAAGACTTGAATTTCTAAAGAAATGATTGGTTCCAACGTGAGCATTTGGATCCAAAAGAAGGAGAAGCCCGAGCCAAAACTCGGATTTTTGACAGAGAGTTTTAATCAAGATTGAGTTTTGAAAATTTGCCAGTGCGAGGACCAGATCTAGGATTTGAGAACGATCAATTCGGGGACTAAATTATTTACATGTGATCTGATTTTCAAGATTGCCCCCCCCCCCCCTTACCTTGACTGGGAGGAAACAAAATTTGAAAAGAACTGACAAGGAGAGATAGAAATTGATGGAATAATTGACAAAAGAGAAGAATCAAGGAAACTTTATGGGAATTATCTTTATAACAGAATTTTCACAGGTAGCATTGTTGCTCCTATGAGTGGTTTCAGGATTATCCTTTATCTTGAATGGGAAGAGAAATTAATAAAAGGCTTGATAAAGAATCGAAAGAATAAAAAAAATCGACAAAATTTTAAAAAAAAAAGAAAAAAAGAAAAAAAGAAAAAAAGAAAATAAAACTGATAAAAATTGGATAAAGAAAAAGATTTTGGCAGAGATGAAGCTTTAAAAGAGGAAGAAAGACATTCAGGACTATCCCTTATCCTGAAGCAAGAAGGACCTCGTAGGTTGAGGTTTCAGGTTTATCCCTTAACCTGAAGGGGGGGAAGAAAAGAAGAAAAAAGAAATACCTCATGGAAAAGAGGCATCAGGTTTATCCCTTAACCTGAAAGGGAAAATTTTTGAAATAAGAATTGACAAGAAGAATTAATAAAAATGGGTGAATAAAATTTAATAAAGATAAATAAAACTGATAAGACTGAAGGAAGATTTGGTAAATGAAAAATTTGATAAAAGTTGACAAAAAGAGTTTATTTGATTCTGCCTGCATGTGAGATCTTTAAAATGAGAGAAGAATATGAGAAAATCATTTTTGGAAAGAAAGACTAACCGCGAGAGCTGATCTTTGAAAGGGGATCATTCATGAGAGATCATCATGAGGGTTAATTTTTTAAAGCAATGATTTGAAAACCAATTTTTAGAAAATATGACCAACACGAGGGTTGATCTTTGAATACAATGATTCGAACTCAATTTTTAGAAAATATGATCAACACGAGGGTTGATCTTTGAATGCAATGGTTTGAAACCAATTTTTAGAAAATATGATCAACACGAGGGTTGATCTTTGAATGCAATGGTTCAAAACCAATTTTTAGAAAATATGATCAACACAAGGGTTGATCTTTGAATGTAATGATTCAAAATCATTTTTTAGAAAATATGATCAACACAAGGGTTGATCTTTGAATGTAATGATTCGAAATCAATTTTTAGAAAATATGATCTGCACAGGGGTTGATTTTTGAATGTAATGATTCGAAATCAATTTTTAGAAAATATGATCTACACAAGGGTTGATCTTTGAATGCAATGGTTCGAAACTAATTTTTTTTCCAGAAAATATGATCAACACAAGGGTTGATCTTTGAAGTTAATGGTTCGAAACCAATTTTTAGAAAATATGATCAATACAAGGGTTGATCTTTGAATGCAATAATCAAAAACCAAATTTTTGGAAAATATGATCAACACAAGGGTTGATCTTCGAAAATAATGGTTGAAAACCTATTTTTTTGGAAAAGATGATCAATACGAGGGTTGATCTTTGAAAGAGGTTGGACTAAAATATGAAAATTTTTCATGATTTTTTTGAAAGACCCTCATAGGTAATATCATTTCTCTCATGAATGATGTCAGGATTGTCCCGCATTTTGAAAAAGAAAAGGAATTTAATGCCCCAGTATGGCAAAAGAAGGAAGTATTAAGCATCAAGGATATAAAGAAAATCGCCATTTCATTGATAAGCAAAAGTTTGATAACAGAACTGAATATTTACAAGTATTCTAACAAAAGGTCACAAAGACTGGGCTGACTTGCCCCTACAAAGCGACTGACAGAAAGGGATGAAAGCGAAAAACTCTTGGTATTCTCAACTCTCTGAGTGGTCTGGAAATGGTTCGGGTGGAACTGCAGGCTACTCTTCTCCTTCCTCTGGCACCAGAAGTTCTTTGTCAATGTAGTCTTGCACAATATTTTTGAGGACGAAGCAGCGCTCCGTGTCATGTCCCCTCGCTCGATGAAACTGGCAAAGGCAATCTTTCCATTTCCCCTTGGTGACAGAGGGATCATCCTGCTTTGGGAGTTTGATCATCTCTTTTGCAAGCAGGTATTGTAGAACTTCTTCGATTGGCTGACCTAGAGAGGTATGCTCGCGATCCCGATCCCAACCATCGTGTTTTGTTTTCTTTGGCTTGCTTGATTTTCACTGAGTGTTGACCTCTTTCTGGGAGCTAGATTGGGTTTGCATGGTTAGGAAATCTGGATGCTTTTCTTCTTCGTTTTTGACAATGAGATTCTTATCAAGGCAGTCTTGAACTATATTCTTGAAGACAAAGCAATGCTCAGTGTCATGCCCCATTGCCCTATGGAACCTGCAGAATTGGTCTATATATTTTCCCATGACTGTGGAAGGACTGGCGGCCTTTGGGAGCTTGACTAATCCGCTAGACAACATGTATTCAAGGATTTTGTCGAGCGGCTCATCTAAAGAAGTGAAGTCTCGATCCCTGCTCCAATCCTTGTGCTTTGGCCTTTCTTGCTTCTTGCCCTTTTGCTGAAGACTGTATTGAAGAAGTCTATCACTGTTTTCGCAACGTTTCCCAATTTGGCCTTTATACTCTCCCAAGTTGCTGCCTTGGTTGCCTTGGTTGTTGCCCCTGCTGGCTTTAGAGTTTCCTGCACTAATATTGCTACGTTCATTCATGGGGAAGGTGACAGGTGCCTCTCCTTTGGTGGGAGCTTTTCTGCAACTGGCTTCAGCTTGCTCAGATAATATCTCAACCATCATCTTTTTGAATAATCGATATATCGCGGGATCAATCTCACTCTTGTTGTCCTGAACTCCCTCTCTGACAGACTTTTGAGAATCCATTCCTTACCTTCTCTGTTTGTAACTGAGATGTTAGAGCAGTGCAATCTTTGATCTTTGCCCCAAATCAACTGATAATGCCAATGCTCTCTCTACAGGGCAAAAATGGGGGATTTTAGAAAAGATCTAGGAAGAAATTTTAATAGAGGAAATCATAATCTGAAAAATGAAAACATCCCATTACAAGGGATCGGGTTGTCACAAAAATTTACGACAACCGCATTGTTTTTCTGAAAAGGGACAAACAAGTAAAATATGGACAAAGATTAATTTTGAAAAAGGACATATTTTGACAAAAGATATTTTATTGCAAAAGAAGGTAAGGAATAGAATATATCCAAATTTTGAAAGTAGATGGCAAAGATTTAAGTTTTGAAGAATTTGCAGGCAGGATCAAAAGAATTTGAAGAAATTAGGAGAAGAAAAAGGAGAAATACACCTCAGTTTAAAAAATAAAGAGAAAATTTTAAATAATATATACCCAGGTTTTTTAGGAAATATATAAAATATCATACAATCACAGATGCATAAACAAGGATGCACAAACAGCACTCCCTAAAACTGACCCTAAATGCAATATTTTTGAAATGGCTTGTAGGACCTTAATCCTAACTCTAGGGTTCGGATCATCTGATTCCAATCAAGATACGCCGATATACCCAAGCCGAAGCTTGAAGTATGTGGCATAGAAGTATTTCTCCGGTTCTAAGGTAAATGGCTTCCCAACATCCTTGAGAACCTACCGATATACCTCGGACTATGGCTCTTAGGTACGTGGTAAGGGGGCGCGAACCCAAATAAGTGGTCCAGTTGTGAGGCTCTCTCCCAAACTATGGTTCAGTGAGACAACCCAGCAACGTGAAGACTGGGACAATATAGGTAGGGAGATTTTCAAAAACATGCTCAACATGCAATAAATCAGATGGCTCCAATGCAAGTCCTAAATGAAATTCCACTAGAGGGGGGGTGAATAGTGAAATTGTATATAGATCGATAAAATAAAAAATAATGCAATAAAGTCACAACACATAAACACAGAATTTATACTGGTTCGGTCAAAACCCTGACCTACATCCAGTCCCCAAGCAAACCACTTGAGCTTTCTACTATAACATCCGAGTCACCGGATAAATAGTACAACACCCTCTTCCTCAGAGGTCTTCTTCTCTCAACAGAGAAGGGGCACACCCTCTTCCATAGAGGTCTTCTTCTCTCAACAGAGAAGGACAACACCCTCTTTCACAGAGGTCTTCTTCTCTCAACAGAGAAGGGCAACACCCTCTTTCTCAGAGGTCTATTTCTTTCAACAAAGAAGGAATACAGTGAATAACAGAAAGTTACAATACTTCTTATAGAACCTTCAGAAAGATATGAATGCACGAATGAAGGATTCTCAGAATGTTCTGTTCTTTTCACTCAGAAGATACTCTTTGTCAAAGAGCTATTCTTGACTTTTTCTCTTTCTTTTCTTTTTCTTTTTCTAGGCTCTCTTTCAAAAACCGAATAGTAATTTTTCTCGTTGTAAGCTCACATGTCCATTCCTTGTCTGAATAGTTTATTTGAGTGTGTTTATATAGCTTAAAAAAGTAGTCGTTATTTTTTTTTGAAATCATAGTCTTTTTGAGATGTGAAATGTCATGTCATTTCAAAAAACATCTTTAGAGAAATTCGAGAAAGTCTTCTTTCCATAAAAGTAAAATATGGGGTACAATAGTCGTTGTAATATTTTAGGTATTATATATTTTATGTAAAAAGTCTATTTCTTACAATAGTACATTGAACGTTGGATTGTAGGCTGTCATGTAGTTTTGTCTTTATCCTAATTAATGATTTGTGGTACATAAGTACTTCTTTATTTTAAATGAGTGTAAGTACAATAAATGCTTTGAGATATTTATTTGTACATAGTCATATCAAGAGTTTTCTTTATGATGTGTTTTTCAATGTCTACAGAGAGAATGAAGACTTTAAACAAGTCGGCATTTTTGAGATGGATATTAACAAGAATTTCTTACAGGAGGTATTTAATGCTATACAAAGAGAATGATGACTTCAAGTAAGTCGACATTCTATGGGTTTTGTAAAAAGGTAACTAAAGTCTTTTCAACAAGTATTATATTTGTTTTTCTTTGTGTAGCCGATTTCCATGTTTTGTCTTTTTCCTACACATTTGAAATCATTTCTTTAAAAAGGTAACTAAAGTCTTTTCAACAAGTATTATATTTGTTTTTCTTTGTGTAGCCGATTTCCATGTTTTGTCTTTTTCCTACTTTTAAAATCGTTACTTTTCAAGTTGTCTTGTATATGATAGAAGGTACAATTATTGCTTTTTGAAATCATGAATTATATCATGTCAAAATATCTTTTCCATAAAGGTTTGTAAGAAGGTACAATTATTGCTTTTTGAAATCATGAATTATATCATGTCAAAATACCTTTTCCATAAAGGTTTGTAAGAAGGTACAATTATTGGTTTTCAAAAAAGAAGCTTTTTGAAACTATCGTATACTTTTATGAAATAGTTTTTATGAATGAGTATGTAATATGCAATATGCATGCTTCTGAAGGTTTTGTTACATATGTCTCTAAAAAAGAAAAAAATCTTCAACTTGAGGTAGCCGATCTCTTTAGATGGTCTTTAAGAATGCATGGCTCATCAAGCTTTTTCTTTAAGGAGTATGATTGCACCATAGTTGTACTTGAACAGGAGGTCTCCATCCTTTTTTAGTGAGATATCCTTGCATCAAATACTCGTTAGATATATGGCAAAACATATTCAGTCATAATATAACATTTTTCAAGAAGACATATTATCATATTATATAAAATCAAATACGACAGTGTATCATATTATGTGACATCAAAATAGAGTTTCTCAACATTCTCCCCCTTTTTGATGATGACAAAATAGGCTCCCCCTGTCAAAAAGACATTATGCATAGAAATAATACTACCATAAAAATATTTGAAAAATGTCAAAGACGAGTATTTTTCTCCAATAATGGAGACAGGTTTTTCTCCCCCTTTGTCATGGACAAAAAGGAAGGGATCAGAGTAAGCAGAGTTATTATAGACCAAAAAAAAATAAAGTTGAACCAAAATAATGTAAAGTTATTACAGTCCAAAAAAAAAGAGTTTATTTTGATCCGGAGGAAGGGTGAAACTTTCGGAGTAATGCATCTTGGCCGAGTTGTAGTGAAGCTTGATTCTTCAGAAGGAGATCCTGGGTGTTCTGGACATTGACAAGAGCTGAGAAGATGTCAAGGTCAGAGGTTGCTGCTTGATCTGCTTCTTGAGGGCCTTCGTCGTCAGAGTGAGGACTCTTCTTCATGGAGAGAGGAGTCATCAAATATATTGTTTGAGTAGTAGACGACATCTGTGGCAAGAGGAATCTGGAAGAATTCAATAATGAGTGTGATGAAATATCCGAAGGGAAGAGTCTTAAAGGAATGAAAGTTGATCATGTTGTGGAAGATGAAACTGAACCAGTTGATGGGAAAGGCAGAGAATTTGGCATAAAGAAGAAGGGAGACTTCATTTGCAATAAATCTCCTAGAGGGCGACTTGGGGACAATATTGGAGGAAAGAATTTTGGACAACAATAGAGCATGAGGTTGGAGATTGCTCTCATGCCATGGGAAGTGAGTCGAGCGAGTGGAGAGGAGGATTTTCTGAAACACAGAGTGGTCGAGAGGAACAATGTTGGGAAGCTCAATACCGTAAGAAGAAATATTCAAAATGGTGCCTAACTGAGATATGTCGAGGGAGAAAATTTTTCCATGTACCATGGAAGTGATAGAAGAGTGATCATGGTCGATAGAAAGGTTGGTGTAGAAATTTTTGATAAGATGAGGATAGATGGGCATTTGTTTTGGAGAGGCTAGAACATGAATAAGTTCAGAAAGGGAAGTTTGTAAGTCAAAAGCTGGAAAGGCTTCAAGGTGAACCAAGCTGCTTGGTAGGATGGTCAAAGATTTTATGGAGTGATAAGTGTGAATGAGATCCGGAAATCTCAACTCCGAAGCTTGGAGTAAGTCGGATGTGCAAGAGAAAGCCATTGCAAGAGCTTAGGAAAAAAAAAACGAGCAAGAGAGAAGAGCTTGGAAGGAGTAGGAGTTTGTAAGAGAATAGAGATATTCGTGGGGAATGAGAGATGAATCAATCTAATAAATAGAAGGAGAAAAGTAATGGTGATAAGAAATGAATGACATTGGAAGAGAAGGATTTTTAGATTTTAGCTGAAAGAGGAAATGCGTGAGTTGTAAAATAAGAGGCTTGTGAATGACAAATCAAATCAGTTGTTGGAAGATAGTGTATTGTGTGTTAAGAAGGACATAGTTTTGAAATTTTTGTATATAGAGAAAGATTTACTATGGGAGAGTTTGTCGAAGTTTGATATGTGTCATGTGATTCATATGGACTATCTTATTAGACTAGGATATTAAAGAGTTTTGTGTGATGAAGAGATGTGAGAAAAGATGTATAGGAAATAATGGCCTAATAAAACAAACAACTTTTTAAGCCAAATATTATGTTACTTTATATGAAAGCATACAAAATCCGTGAGAGATGAATTCGAAATAGGACAAGCAAGGATGCAATAATTTCTTATTTGAGAAGAATTTTTATAGGAGAGTAAAAAAAAATTATAAAGACAGGTGAGTTGATATACGAATTTGAAAGAAAGAGAGTGAGAGATTATAATGGACAACAATCACTTGATGTATGACATAAAGTCATGATTGATGTTTGGCTAAGAGGACATGGTTTTAATGGAGGGAGTTCATGGTTTTTGAAAGCGATAAATTTAAATGTATAATGGTCACGGATGGAGATTCACTTTGTATTGGATGAAGAGCGACAAGAAAAGTGTGGTACTAAATAGTACATAAGAAAAAGAATGGTGGACAAGTTTTTTAAAATAATAATTATTCATAAAGAGGTGTGAATGATGATATGATAGAAATAGAGTGTACGTAATATATGATATAACAAATGATATAGTAAAATTATACGTGAACTATAGCAACTTAATTTTTGAAGAAAGTAAAGAGAACTAAAAAGATAATCATTTGATTTTGACTAAAATTTGAAAAGCAAGATTTCTCATAAAATACTATTCTTGTTTAAGTTACGTATAGGCAAGTTGAGAGGAATATGTTATCATGTTGAAGGTGAACTAACTTATCGTAAGAGAAGTTTTCATAAAAGGACAAAAAAAATAAAAGGTGTTATGAGATGAGTGATGTGAACAATGTCATGATGGCTTTTACTTAATATAATTAGTTCTTATGGATATGAGTGAAAGGTAATAGGACAAGGAGTCATTATAGATGTGTACTTGAAAGATGACAAGTTGAAAGACATAAAGAATGTGTCATGATGAATGTGTTTTTATAAGTGTTTAGAGTATACGTGAATATAAAGACATAGTTTGACCTTTTAAAAACATAAATATGAGAAATCGATAAGAATGAAACCGAATAAAATAAAATTTTAATAGAACTCATAAGATGTTTTAGTCTTAGTAGGTGAGATTAATTATAAGTCACTTAGTTTGCATATTCCTAAATCTCTTCGAATTCGTGTAAAGTCTTCATGTTTTAATGGTTTAGTAAAGATGTCTGCTAACTCTTGATTAGTGGGTATGAATTCAAGTTTAATTATGTTGTTTAAGACTTGTTCTCTTAAGAAGTGGTGTCTTATTTGAATATGCTTAGTTCGTGAGTGTAAAATAGGATTTTTAGATAGGTTTATAGCACAAGTATTATCACAGAAAATAGTTGACTTTTCAAAATTTAAACCAAAATCTTTCAAAGTTTGTTTCATCCAGATAACTTGTGTACAAGCTAGGCTAGCAGCAATGTATTCAGCTTCAGTAGTTGATAAGGATACACAGTTTTGTTTCTTACTGAACCATGAAACTAGTGAGTGCCCTAGCATATGACATGTTCCACTTGTGCTTTTTCTGTCAGATTTACTTCCAGCAAAGTCAGCATCGCTGTATGAGATTAGATCAAATGTAGAGGATTTTGAATAGAATAATCCAAAATCAATTGTGTCTTTTAAATATCTTATTATTCTTTTTACAACTTTAAGATGTGATTTTTTTGGATTTGACTGAAATCTAGCACACAAGCAAACACTGAACATAATATCTGGACGGCTAGCAGTTAAATACAGAAGTGATCCTATCATACCTCGATATACCTTTGTATCAACAGACTTACCATCTTCATCTTTGTCCAAAACAGTGGTAGTGCTCATAGGAGTGGTTTTTGAAGCTGTTGAGTTCATGTTGAACCTCTTTAGAAGTTCATGAGCATACTTGGATTGATTGATGAAAACTCCATCCTTGGTTTGCTTAATATGCAGTCCAAGAAAGTAGTTGAGTTCTCCCATCATACTCATTTCGAATTCCTTCTGCATGGACTTAGAAAATTCTTCACAGAGAGTGTTGTTAGTAGATCCAAAGATGATATCGTCCACATAAACTTGAACAATTAAGGTATGATTATCCACAACTTTTACAAATAGAGTAGAGTCTGTTTTGCCTACTGAAAAACCAGTTTTTAATAAAAAGGTTTTGAGTCTATCATACCAAGCACGAGGTGCTTGTTTTAATCCATATAAGGCACGTTTTAGTTTGAAAACATGATCTGGATATTGTTCATTTTCAAAGCCTGGAGGTTGTTTTACATAAACTTCTTCATTTATAAAACCATTAAGAAAGACACTTTTAACATC
Source organism: Nuphar pumila (assembly GCF_984573655.1). Classification (NCBI taxonomy): domain Eukaryota; kingdom Viridiplantae; phylum Streptophyta; class Magnoliopsida; order Nymphaeales; family Nymphaeaceae; genus Nuphar; species Nuphar pumila. The sequence continues at coordinate 52,911,959 of NC_143254.1, forward strand.
CATTTGATAAAGTTTAAAATCCATATAGCTTGCATATGCTAAAAACATCCTAATAGATTCAAGTCTAGCAACAGGAGCAAATGTTTCATCAAAATCAATACCTTCCTTCTGGTTGTATCCTTGAGCCACTAGTCTTGCCTTGTTTCTTATAACATTACCTGTTTCATCTAGCTTGTTTCTGAAGATCCATCTTGTCCCAATGATCTGATGATCCTTTGGTCTTGGTACAAGATCCCAAACTTCATTCCTTTGGAATTGATTCAGTTCTTCAGTCATGGCTAGCATCCAGAACTCTTCGATGATGGCTTCATCAATCTTCTTTGGTTCAAGTTGAGAAATGAATGCCATATTTGCAATCTGTTCTAGCTGAGCTCTAGTCTGAACCCCCTTTGTCAGGTCTCCCAAAATCTGCTTTTGAGGATGATCTTTGATTTCGACAAATGTTCTTTGATGATCATCTTCATTAGACTTAGCTGTGTTATCTAAAAATAAATCTGTACTTTCAACATCATCATCGTTAGTTTGCTTATGAACAGATTGATCAATAGATTCACAGAAACTAACATGCATAGATTCTTCAATAGTATTAGAACTCTTATTGAAAACTCTGTATGCTTTACTATGACTTGAATATCCTAAAAATATGCCTTCAATAGATTTAGCATCAAATTTATCTAGGCTATCTTTAGTGTTTAGGATAAAGCATTTACATCCAAAGACTTTAAAATAGTCTATTCTTGGAGTCCTGTCATAGAATAATTCATAGGGAGTTTTATTTAATAAGGGTCTATATTTGTTATATAGCATGCAGTATTAACAGCTTCTGCCCAAAAAGATTTAGCAAGATTATTATGTTGGAGCATAGTTCTAGCAGATTCCTGAAGGGTTCTATTCTTTCTTTCTACTACACCATTTTGAGGTGCAGCTCTAGGAAAGGCAAAGTTATGAGAAATACCATGCAAGTTACAAAAATTTACAAAAAGTTCATTTTCAAATTCTCCTCCATGGTCACTACGGATTTTAACAATAGAACAAGATTTTTCATTTTGTAATTTTTTACATAAAATTTCAAATTGACAAAACGTATCACTTTTGTTTTTCAAAAATATTACCCAAGTAAATCTTGAGTAGTCATCTACAATGACAAAAATGTATTTATTTTGATTAAGACTAGCTACTCTAGAAGGACCAAAAAGATCCAGGTGAAGAAGCTCTAAAGGTCTTTTGCTTGAAATGATATTTTTTTATTTGAAAGATGATTTTGATAGTTTTCCTAGTTGACATGCATCACAAAAATAATCCTTTTTAAAAGATATTTTGGGTAACCCACGTACTAACTTATCTTTAGCTAATTTAGACATGTATTTGGAGTTGACATGACCCATTCTCATGTGTCATAAATGTTGAGTGTCATTATTAGCTATAAGGCAATGTTCACTGATGTTTTCTAGGTATAGTTCATATATATTATTTCTTCTTATACCTTTTAAGATGATATTCTCGTTGGTGTCTGCTATAAGACAAGCATCATGATTAAAGCTAACATTATAACCTGTGTCACACATTTGACTAATACTTAGAAGGTTATGTTTTAAGCCTTTAACCAGGAGAACGTCTTTGATAAGAGGTTTATCAATATTACCAATATTACCAATACCAATTATCAAACCTTTGTTGTTATCTCCAAAGGTGACAGTTCCTCCTTCTTTATAATGAAGAACAACAAAAAGGTCTGGATGTTCTGTCATATGCTTTGAACATCCACTGTCTAGTATCCATCTGTTATTCTTCTTTGGAGCAGAGCTTTCTGCCATGAAGCACATGTTGGCAGTTTCTGCTTCATCATCATTTGACTCTTCACTTGTGGATGGTTCTGAATCATCCCATTGAGCGTGCAAAGCCTTTTTCTTGAAGAACCTTTTCTTTGGTAACTCAGTCTTGGATTTTCTTTTAAGAAGAGAACAGTCATGTCTCAAGTGACCTGACTTATTACACTGGTAGCACATAGAATCTTCCTTTGGATCTTTTCTTTCTTTATGCTTATTTAGAAGCCGGTTCCTTCTCATAAAACGCTGGAATTTTCTAGTAAGTAGCGCAATCTCAGTTTTTTTTTTCTGAGTCCTCATCCTCAGATAGGGCTGGGAAGGCTAGAGTTTTCTTTAAAGGTTGTTCCTCTTCCCTTCTTTCCTTCATGTGGACTTCATAGGCCATAAGATTGCCTATTAAGTCGTCCAAGGTAAGCTTGGACAAATCTTGAGCTTCTTCAATAGCAGTAGTCTTTTTCTCCCAATCAGTTGTGAGAGATCTCAAGATTTGCTTCACCTTTTCTGTCTGAGAGTGGGTTGCACCCAGAGATTTCAGATCGTTGGTGATGTTGGTGAATCTGGTGAACATCTCTGTGATGGGTTCATCTTTGTTCACTTTGAACAACTCATATTTTCTGACAAGAGATGAGATTTTGGCTTCTTTCACTTTGTTGGTTCCTTCATGAATAACCTCTAAAGAATGCCAAATATCATATGCAGATTCACATATAGATATTCTATTGAATTCATTCTGATCAATGGCACAATATAAGGCATTCATAGCCTTTGCATTTAGATTTGCCATTTTCTTTTCTTCATCAGACCATAAGTTATAGTCTGTGGATGGAGATGTGTATGGATGCTCAACAATTTTCCATATAGCAAAATCTATGGACTTGAGAAATATAGCCATTCTGCACTTCCAGTATCCATAGTTAGAGCCATTGAAGAAAAGAGGACGAGATGCGTGTTGACCTTCAATATCACGAGCATAAGAGGTAGATGCCATTTGTGCTGGAAGACTTGTTATGTCGAAACCAGCAAATCTGCTCTGATACCAAATGAAATTCCACTAGAGGGGGGGTGAATAGTGAAATTGTATATAGATCGATAAAATAAAAAATAATGCAATAAAGGCACAACACATAAACACAGAATTTATACTGGTTCGGTCAAAACCCTGACCTACATCCAGTCCCCAAGCAAACCACTTGAGCTTTCCACTATAACATCCGAGTCACCGGATAAATAGTACAACACCCTCTTCCTCAGAGGTCTTCTTCTCTCAACAGAGAAGGGGCACACCCTCTTCCATAGAGGTCTTCTTCTCTCAACAGAGATGGACAACACCCTCTTTCACAGAGGTCTTCTTCTCTCAACAGAGAAGGGCAACACCCTCTTTCTCAGAGGTCTACTTCTTTCAACAAAGAAGGAATATAGTGAATAAGAGAAAGTTACAATACTTCCTATAGAACCTTCAGAAAGATATGAATGCACGAATGAAGGATTCTCAGAATGTTCTGTTCTTTTCACTCAGAAGATACTCTTTGTCAAAGAGCTATTCTTGACTTTTTCTCTTTCTTTTCTTTTTCTTTTTCTAGGCTCTCTTTCAAAAACCGAATAATATTTTTTCTTGTTGTAAGCTCACATGTCCATTCCTTGTCTAAATAGTTTATTTGAGTGTGTTTATATAGCTTAAAAAAGTAGTCGTTATTTTTTTTTGAAATCGTAGTCTTTTTGAGATGTGAAATGTCATGTCATTTCAAAAAACATCTTTAGAGAAATTCGAGAAAGTCTTCTTTCAATAAAAGTAAAATATGGGGTACAATGGTCGTTGTAATATTTTAGGTATTATATATTTTATGTAAAAAGTCTATTTCTTACAATAGTACATTGAACGTTGGATTGTAGGCTGTCATGTAGTTTTGTCTTTATCCTAATTAATGGTTTGTGGTACATAAGTACTTCTTTACTTTAAATGAGTGTAAGTACAATAAATGCTTTGAGATATTTATTTGTACATAGTCATATCAAGAGTTTTCTTTATGATGTGTTTTTCAATGTCTACAGAGAGAATGAAGACTTTAAACAAGTCGGCATTCTTGAGATGGATATTAACAAGGATTTCTTACAGGAGGTATTTAATGTTATACAAATAGAATGATGACTTCAAGTAAGTCGACATTCTATGGGTTTTGTAAAAAGGTAACTAAAGTCTTTTCAACAAGTATTATATTTGTTTTTCTTTGTGTAGCCGATTTCCATGTTTTGTCTTTTTCCTACACATTTGAAATCATTTCTTTAAAAAGGTAACTAAAGTCTTTTCAACAAGTATTATATTTGTTTTTCTTTGTGTAGCCGATTTCCATGTTTTGTCTTTTTCGTACTTTTAAAATCATTACTTTTCAAGTTGTCTTGTATATGATAGAAGGTACAATTATTGCTTTTTGAAATCATGAATTATATCATATTAAAATATCTTTTCCATAAAGGTTTGTAAGAAGGTACAATTATTGCTTTTTGAAATCATGAATTATATCATGTCAAAATACCTTTTCCATAAAGGTTTGTAAGAAGGTACAATTATTGGTTTTCAAAAAAGAAGCTTTTTGAAACTATTGTATACTTTTATGAAATAACTTTTTTGAATGAGTATGTAATATGCAATATGCATGCTTCTGAAGGTTCTGTTATATATGACTCTAAAGAAGAAGAAAATCTTCAACTTGAGGTAGCCGATCTCTTTAGATGGTCTTTAAGAATGCATGGCTCATCAAGCTTTTTCTTCAAGGAGTATGATTGCACCACAGTTGTACTTGAACAGGAGGTCTCCATCCTTTTTTAGTGAGATATCCTTGCATTAAATACTCGTTAGATATATAGCAAAACATATCCAGTCATAATATAACATGTTTTAAGAAGACATATTATCATATTATATAAAATCAAATACGACAGTGTATCATATTATGTGACATCAAAATAGAGTTTCTCAACACTAAAGAGATAGATTAAAATGAAGAGAAGCATACACCTGCATACATTGTTTGCATTCAATCCCTAAAATTGAGGAGAGTTGTATTTCAGATCTAAGTCTAATGTGAACATGGTATAATCTCCTCAATATGGTCCTACCAAACCATACTTAAATCCTATATGCCATGATGTCAGCTTAGGACAGAGTCTAGGCTCCTAAGGTTTGCATGGAAATGAAGCTGACATATGTAGAATAAAAACTTAGAAAATATCAAAGCAAAGGAAAAGACATTAAATTCGACCGGACGAAGACGAGTCCCATCACGGTCGCCAAAACTGTGATCATCGCAAAATTTTTCCTCTCTTGTATCTTTCTCTCTCTTCCACTTCTTTTCCTTTCTATCCTTTATTTCCTCCTTTTTGAAGGGAGAAGATAAAAGACAGAAAAAGAAGAGAGAAGGGAAAAGAAAAGAAGGAAGAGAAAGAGAAATTCTTTTGCGGGGTCTCACTTGACCTTAATTTGAGAATATTTGAGAAAATAACTCACCTCCGTTTTGAAATGTTTGCGGGAAAACTGGGAGACGGGATTCGCTCGTCGGTACGAGGTTCGACCATTCCTGACGCCTTTACCAAGGGTAATCGAACCAAGGATCGAATTCATGCCTTTTTCTTTGCTAAGAAATTATCTAAGAATTTATCCTAAGTCTAGATGCACAAAAGAATCATGCTTGTGCAATGCAAGGATGTATGCTCCTTTTGAAAATGATTTGGAAATCTCCAAGTATTTCTAAATCTGATAATAGAGTGAAGAAATGGTTTCTAACTTAGAACTTAAAATTTAAAGTTCTAAGTTTTGGAATAATCAGAGCTTGGGAAAATAAATCTGGATCTTTAAGAGAAATGATTTTGAAGCTGAGATAAAGGAGAAGAAAGGAAATTTCAAAGTCATGAATGAACTCTGAATCAGAATAGAGATAAAATGGAATTGAATTCTAACTTTGAAGTTTGAAATCAGAATGAGATTTGAGAAATCTAAATAGAATTAAGAAATGGGATTTATTTGAAAGTTGGAATTCAAGATGGTATTTGAATACAAAGTCTGGATTATAAATTGAGATCAAAATTGAATTCTGGATTTAGAATCCGAAAATGGGAATTAGATTTGAAATCTGAGATCCAAGGTGGAATTGGATTTGAAATTTGGAATGGAATTTGGATCTGAAATCTGAGATCCAAGATGGAATTGGGTTCTGGATCCTAAAATGGATTTGGATCTGAAGTCTGAGATTCAAAGTGGAAGTTGAATTCTGGATCCTAAAATAGAATTGATCCAAGATTTGGAATCCAAGATGGAATTTGGATCTGAAGTTTAAGATCCAAGGTAGAATAGGATCCAAAATTTGGGATGAAACTTGGATCTGAAATCTTAGATCCAAAAATGGAATTGGATTCTAGATCCTAAAATGGGTTTTGGATCTAAATCTGAGATCCAAGATGGAATTGGATTCTGGATCCTAAATAGAATTTGGATCTATAATCTGAGATCCAAGATGGAATTGGATTCTGAATCCTAAGATGGATTTTGGATCTGAGATCTAAGATCTGAGATCCAAAAAGTGGAGATTTGTACTTGGAAATCTGAATCCAAGTTGGGATTTAGGATCTAACTTTGGATTGGGATTCTGAAAGTCCAAATGGGACTTCTGAAGATGGATCTGGGTTTTGAAAACCCAGATTTGAATTTAAAATTTAAGAAGGGTTAAGTTTTTGAGATTTAGAATTAATCTCAATGCTTTGATTTTGAACCTAATTTGAAATCAGAAGAGGTTTCAAAGTTAAATTGAACTTTGAAAGATGGAATTTTGAGATATCTGAATTGAATTTGAATTTGATTTTGAATTTTGAAAATGAATCTTGTAATTTCAAAGTTGACTTGAGAATGAAATTTCGAATATACACATGATTTTCTTAGTCAAATTGGACTTTGAAGCTTGAATTTTGAAATTTAAAAAATGAATCAAGTTGAATTAAACTTTGAATTTGATTTCAAAGTCAAAATTTTGGACTTTTGAAAATGAGATAGAATTGAAGAAGAGATATTCACAATTACTTGGATTTTGAAAAAGGAATATGATGCAATTCTATCCTAAATGATGAATGAAAAAGATTTGAAATTGGACTTTAAAAAAAAAACTATTCCATTCTTTAAATGAATTAAGAATGAGATTGAAGATATAATATATCTCTGACTATGGTCATTGAATATATTATATAACAACCACTTTTAAATTCAAGTGAAGAATAGAATGCATTTTGGTGCTTTTATATAATTTAAAATGAAATTAACTCTCAATATACCCTGACTATGGTCATTGGTATATATATTGAATTAATTTTAAATTAACTTCTGATAAAAGAGGAAAATATTTAAAAAAAATATGATGAATTTAGAAAAGGATCCAGTGTTATTTTATAAAAGATAAAAATCCTAAGTTTTATTTACATCCTGACTATGTCCATTGATGTAAATCATCAACTTAGGATTAATTACCTTTTACAAAATGGTGCACGTGCCATTCGTGGTTCACCATTGTGAGAATTTGAGAAATAAAAGCAAAAGCATGAAAATAAACAATTTATGATGTTCACCATGCTCATTCATTCTATTTAATACAGGAAATGTAAATTCTCATTAGGATCTAGCTATTACAATACATGAAATCAAATTTACAACTCCAAATAATGTTTCCTGCAAAACAACTAGGTTAATATGAAAATAGAGGAAAAATTGTACATATCACATGGAGGTTAATGGTAAAATGTTCATATGCCAAGATATATATGATGGAATGATATATATAGATATCTATGTATATGCATATATATGGGTATACATATATTAATAGCTTGTGAAGACATATGGGTATATATATATATACATATATGTATATGTATATGTATATGTATATGTATATGTACAGAACATCTAAAATCCATGAGAAAAGACATTCAGAATTTTGCTTTTGAGTGAAAATAAAAAAAATGTGCATTTACACAATTTTCATAGAGATTCAACAAATATATAAAATAACAAGTGTGTAAATATTAGAGAAGAGACCAGTGCATTGATGGTGGATGAGGATGAGCATGTAAATGAACATACGGCTGTGATGGATGCTGGATATGCAGGTTTTTGCAGAGATAAGAGTGGGAGATGGGTGCTTGTAAGATAGTGGATGGAGGGTATAGCCTAGGTGGAAGGGATATAAAGCTGTAACAGTGATGACCAATGAAATTGGCAGGTGAGAACTTGCTGGTGCAAGATGGTATATGACAACAAACTAATGGGCGCAGCTTTGTAGTAACAGAGTACATGTACATTACTGCAAATGTTGTGACAAGTGAGTGGCTGTGTATGAGATGTGGAGGATTAATGCTACAGGAGTGCAGTGGAAGGACATATCATGCTCGGGTCACTGCAAGCAACCTATTAGCAGCAAAGATGGTTTGTGATGGGTAAAGGTGAGGTGTTGCCAATGGCTGCAACGATAGTGAATACTTCAAATAATGTAGGTATGGCATAAACACAATGAAGTTAACATGGCTAAAAGTGGGTGACTAATGAGGGTAATAGTGTTGTGGGTATATTATAACACAATAGAAGACAACCTAAATGATTCATAATTTAGTGGAATATGCTAGGGAAATGGTTTACAATAAACCGAGAGAACTGTGCTTTTAACATGGTTTGCTAATGTTTAATGAGAATATGCCTGTTAAAAAAAAAATCTACAGCAATACAGATATCAAAGTGCTGTAGTGAACCCCTTTGTAGTGGACGAACCGGGAGGCAATGTTCATTTTCTGCCTCTACCTCTGTCAGCAGAGAGACTGAATTTACCTTGATAGCTTTAACATCGAAAACTTTGCTTTGCTGCTGGATCCGATGCTCACTTGCTAATGAAGTGCAGTTGACAGTGAGTATATTCAGTGGGGTAGGTGATCAACAATATAATGGTAGTGCACACATAGCATCTTACAGTGTGAGAGTAGAGACAAAAATTTAATATCGGGGTCCTAATCCTGACCAATGTAATGATGCAAACAGTGTGAGATGTGGAGGATAGATAAGAACAAAAGACCCAATAGATTGGAATTTCTGTATTGGATTATGACATCTAGGAGCAAGCAGATTGTTCCTCTTAAAGAGGATGAGCCTCAATAATAGAGTTACCATTAGCAGTTCATAGTGTATACCCAACATCTAGCTCTTTGCAAATTAAGCTGACAATTAGGCCAAGTCAATTCCATGGCCTGGAGGTATTTGCTTGATTAATAACTTCCAGAAATAGATGACTCCGAGTATGATCATGATGGATTGTGAGAGGATAACCAGCATTGGTTATATGTGATACAATACCTACAGGTAACATCTCTGCAGAAGGTATATACATAGTTCAAATAAGAAAACATCAATGTGGTTCAAACATGTATAAGGTAATGTGCAAAAAGAATCAAAATAAAATTAAAGCAGGATATTGTGTGATAAATTCTGAACAGTGAAGGCTATGCTAAAACCAGAGATGCTAATCAATGGATATCAAACCTATATACACATTATATTATGGTTGGCATACATAGAAATTTGTAAATAATGACACGATGTTGAGGCAACAGATAGAAACAAATAAGGAAAAAGACAAAATTAGTCAAAGGTATATAAACAGAGTAAAGCAAGACAGTTAGAGGAGAACTTCAATGAGATGAGAAACATGAGAGTTACTGCTACATGATACCGGAAGATATTCACAAATACATTCAAAAGAAAGTCGCCTGATAACGATGTCCTGCAAAATCAAGGCATACAATGGTAATAAACAGGGATATCTACCTGGTTTTTGCTGTTTCATCAGAACATCACCCCCATACTGCAACTTGCTTTCCGAAGCTGTGTATCTCCTGTGACATCCCTACCAATATATCAAACCATTAGAGATATAACAAATAACAATAGTCAGATGTTGATGGTATGTTAATACAGTATTCCAATGGGTGAAGGTTAATATATATATATATATAATGCTTCCACAGCAATGAAATGATCTTCATGATTCCTGCAACAACGAACTGATTCCTACAAAAGATAATATTATCAATAACAGACAACCGAAAGCAAAAGATCTTAAACCACCCCTGTATAGAAATTCATGGTTCACGAGTGATGGTTTTTGTCATACAAGAGAAAAATTATAAGTAATAGCAATGTGGTGCTAGATTACTACTTGATGGGCAACGTACCAGAAGATGGAAGTAATATATGACCCTTTTGAGATGTATAACACATGCTACAGGATTTAGTAAATGAATGAAGGCATACTGATGTATGTGTGACAAGTTGGAGTATGTATGCCTACCACAACATCTTACACAAGAAAGATCGACATTACCTGTATAAAGCTCGTAATGTAGATTACATTATGCAAGTTCCTTTTATACCAAAAGACACACCCATGGACTCCATCAGTGCTCATATTGAAAACACTACCCAGCAACTCCCCATCATCACCACAGGATGGCATGGCCATCACAGTAAGTTGTTGATATAGTCACCCATAGGCACATTACCTCTCTGACGAAGTCCCCATCTCAGCTCATATTTGGGTTTGAGGTTCTTGTTTTCTCAATGACAGGTATTTTAGATAACAACAACAACTAACTTTATCAAGGTAATTCTGGTTTCTACTTCTATCAATGACTATGGCCAAGAACCAAAAATGGTTAATGCAATCAGCATGTTATGACTATAGACAGGCCCAGAACTAAAGATACACGGTTTCCTTTAACACCCTTAAGTAATCCTATGATGTGGCAGTTCAAGCAAGATCAGATGTTTTTTTATCACTTTCCCCAGACTTTACACCTAGTGAAAAGAAAAATCCTTTCTTCTATATTAATTAGAAATGTCCTGGACAAACACTATAAACAGGAGAAACAAAAGAACCTATCCTAACCAACCTCCAAGGGACAAAACTTCTAGAAAATTTCAGAAAGCCAGCACAGAAAATAAACAATGAACAATGCAAATATTTCAAGCTAAACCAGCAGTTTATTTCACTCACATTCAACAGACTTTTGATATATCCAATTCCAATTATTTAAATGGCTATTGCACAGATATATTCTTTCAAAATTCTACTGTATGAATTCGGAATTTGACTAACCTGTTCTTGATGACATCCTTCCTTTTTTTTTGTTACACTGGGAGTAAACCAATGGGAGCTATCTGAGCATTTTCTGAATTGTTCAACTAAATACTAAACTTACCAGCACCTCTGTCATTCAAACTTGCACAAGCGATCATGTTTGTACCCTTTTCCACAGGGGACAAAGACTGCAAATCACATCCGATAACCAGATCCCCATGCCCATCCACAGCACTGCCATCCACGATCATCTTGAAGTAATTTATCTGACGAACTCCTTTATGTCATGGAACTGGTTGAAGAATATATGTAGTAGAGGCACATGTCATGATAATTTAACAGAATCGGATGCAGTATCCATGAATATCTTGGTTCCTTATGAGCTCAAGAAAGATCCTCATCTTTCTATTAATCAAAATGAAACCTGAACTATAATCTGCAAAGGGCACGAATCTAAAATAGCGCAGTTAGGAAAACAGATTCTGTAATGATCAGGTAAGCCTGCTGAAGTTCTGGTTTATCTGTAATAATAGTATTGGCATAGGAGATCTCTTCATCATCATCAGGTTAAAGCAAATTGACATCCCGGTGCATAGGATCCAGCCGACTATTCGTGGGCCACCACAACTACGCAACGGCATCAGATTCTAGTGCTTTTAGTAAGAAATATCTTAAGTAAACCAAAGTGAAAAGGCTGAAAAAGGAGAAAATCTTGATTTAACAAGATTGAAACCAATATATTAGACAGATCAACAATGAAGTGAATGAACACATAAAGTAAAGCATCAAAATGAAGAAAGAGAAGATAAAAAAAAAGAGGTGCATCGTGGGATACTAAAAATGTAACAAACACACTTGTGATGCAGAGGTTAGTGTACAGTAAAAAAAATGAAGATACACAAGTGCGTGCAAGAGCATGAGGCACAGAAAACTATGAATAAAATGGCACAATGATAAAAAAAATGGAAGATGATATATTACTATAGAGCAGCTCAGGAATATAAATAGGGATTATATGCGAAGGAGTTCTGAAATAAATAATAATAATAAAAAAAAATCAAAGAAATGTAAGGACATGGTGGTCCCTTTGATCTTGCACGAGAGGGGTCGGTGTTGCTACAAGCAAACCGAAGCCCTCAGTTGGTGTGTTAATGGGGAAAAACCCAAAAAAAGAAACGAGATGCTGGAAGAAGAGTAAAAACAAAAAGAAACAACAATATAAAGGAATATCTGCAGAAAATTGGAGGTGAGTAAGGGGTTCTTGCCTACTTTCGCAGAGGATATGGTCTCTTTTAAGTAAATTGTCGCGTTTTTGCAGAAGGATCCTTCTTCTGCTCTTACAGGGGAAGCTCCAAAAGGGGATAATCGGTTGTGACGGCAGAGGTAACTAATTTTTTTCTTTGTTGCTTACTAGAGGATAACCAGAGGAGATAGGAAGGTGAAGAAGAAGAAGAATCAGGAGTGTGGTGGGGAAAGAGGCGATTCTTCTGAAGGAAAGAGAAAGGGGGAAGGGCGGAAACGGATGACCTGAAGGAGTCCTGCGTGCCTCCTTTTAAGGAAGGAGAGGAAAGTTTGAGAGGTAGTCGGTTGGAGATGAGCGGAGGAGGAGGGAGCTTGATCGATCATCGATGGTGTTTAGGGAAGAATCGAGAAGCGGTTGAGGATGTGCGATAAAGGATCGAGAGGGTTTGAAGAGAAGAGGGTTTCGGTGGAGGAGAGAAAGGGAGAGAGTGCCATAGAGGAGTGCGGCTGAGAGTGAGAGAGGTTTTTCTAAGCTTTGTTTGTGATTTTTTTTTTCCAAAAAAAGATCCTTCAACAAATTTTTTCATAAAAATGGTTTAAAAATGATTTTTTTAGCAAAATTGACTTAAAAGATTAAGCTCATTTGTTTTTCTCGTAATTTTTCCATTTTTTTTTTGTTTTTGCATTATTTTTTCATTTTTTGCATTTTTTAGAATAAAGTCCTAAAGGTTTTACGAAAAGACAAAGATTAAAACTAATTTTTTGCGTTTTTGCAAAAATATTTACAAAAGGGAATTTTTTTTAGAATTAAAAGCTATTTTGAGAAAATTTCTTCAGAAAATGGGTTTATATCTAGATTTTTTGGAAATATTTGAGGTTGACAACCTCGAACTGAAAAATATAGGGTCGTGGATCCAAGAGGATGCCGGATGAACTGCCTGAGTCATTCAAAACCATTTTGGGTATTTTTATAATTTTAATTTGAAAATCGGACAACGAGGCTCAGATTTGGGTTTAAAACACTGGGTTCGGATCCAGAATTGATTTTGAATATATCAATATGAAATTTAATCCAGAAAATTTGAAGAATATCTTTTTTTTAGCTTTGGTTTTCTCAGAAAATGGAGTCTGGGGCAAAAAGGTCATTTTTACATTTTTTTTAAAAATTTGGGGTGTTCACAGAAAACCACAATTTTTGAGGAAAGAATGAAGGGTTTTGGTAGACAATTTTAAGAGATTATCCCATTACCCGGGATTGGGTCATCACAAGACTTGTGATAATTGTGTTACCATTTTTATGATAACGGAAAAAATGTGCCTTGTTACCTAGGCGAGGTCGTCAACCATGATAAAAGATATTGAAGGGAAGTAGGAGGAATGTCCCATTTACCCGAGATGAGGTCGTCACCAGAATCGTGACCATTTGTGCTATAAAACAAATAAAAATATATAAATTTGTCCCAAAGCTTTTTAGTAGAACAAAAGTAAACTTTATTGATGTAAATTCAAAGACAAAGAGAGGGCGGGCAGACAGTTTGCCACCACTCTTGATATTCAGAAGATACATTTGATCCAGGAAATACAGATAGAGCAATGAAGGAATCTCAAATATATTTGGTGACATGGTATGCCCCAGACCACTGATCCGACTGCAGATTGAATTCTGGCATGTTGCAAGTCAGAAAGTGAATGTTGGCGCGAACCTGCCGCTGCGAGAACTGCCTGAGACATCTTTTTGGTTGATAATCGACACAGAAGAAGGGGCCAAGCAATCTGTAACGCTTGCTGCGCGCATAAGTGTAACGAGGAACTGTTTCTTTTCTATCAAAGAAATCCCAAACAATCTCTTCCTGATGCAGTTTCTCGATCAAGGCTCGACACTGAATGGCAGACTTCGGCTGGTTACTGTTGAATATGAAGGAACTGGCCTTTGATGGAACATGTCACAGGAACCACGACTGCAGGGCATAAGTGCATCCTTCCACCAGAATGGTCTCATCAAGGGCGAAACGAGCCAATCCTTGGTAAAGAAAAGCCAAGGCTGCCATAGAGACTGAAAGCTGGCGGGTCTGCATGCTTCCCCATCTTCGAAAGAGTTGGGCAACTCTGACATTTATGAAATTCTGACCATCTTGGAAGAAAGCTTGTCCTACTGTGCATAAGATCATGGCATGCTGAATTCTTTCTTGAGCTGCCCGAGACAAAGTGTCAATCTCCTCGTAAGCTCCATACTTCTGATAGAGTCCGAACAGGTTAATGAACTGATTCCCATTGATGTCAGTGAGAGGCCAAGAACTGCTCCCTGTTGCTCTGGCCAAAGCTTCTCGAACATCTACCCCTTTGATGTTGATCAGGAACTGCTGCTCGACAGGATCATCTGGCTGACCAGCTGGTTCGGGTAATCCCATAATGTCATTGAATTCGTCCATCAGTAGAGTCATTTCTCCTCATGAAAACCAAAATGTGCAGGTACGTGGATTCCACCGCTCTGCCATAGCCTGGATCAGACTTCCATTGATGGTTCGCTTGCCACTTGCCGATGCCATCTCCAACCCACAGTCATCCAAGTGGTCTGGGAACATACGCGAGAAGGTGGCGAACCAAGAATAATACCACCGAGGGAAGAAAGGATGAGACTGGATGAGCCGATGATCCGGGAATCCATCCTGTATCTGATAGAAGACATGATCTCTAGGAAAGACAGCATCGAGGGAATTGGACGCCATCAGAATGATACTGGGGCAAAGAAGAAATGAGGAAATTTTAGATAGAATGCAGGACTTATGGATAGACTCTTGAAGAATAGATACAAACCTTGAAATTTTTAAAAGAACAAAGAAATTTTAAAAGAATTTTCAGGTTTTTGAAGAAAATTTTTGATCTAAAAGAGAAAAGAATGTAGGTAAAGGAAAATATACACCTGAGGTTTCTGAAAAATAAGGGGAAGTTTTGAATAATACACCCAAGGTTTTTGAAAAGGTTAATACATATATATAAGAGAAATATCGCATAACCAAAGCTGCACAAACAAAGATGCGCACACAACACTCCCTAAAGGCTAACTCTAAATGCAACATTTGAAATGGCTTGTAGGACCTTAATCCTAACTCTAAGGTTTTAGATTATCTGATTTCAATCAAGATATATCGATATACTCAAGCCGAAACTCGAAGTACGTGGCATAAAAATATTTCTCTGGTTCTAAGGTCATGGCTTCCCAACATCCTTGAGCATCTACCGATATACCTCGGACTATGGCCCTTAGGTACGTGGTAGGGGGCGCGAACCCAAATAAGTGGCCCAGTTGTGAGGCTCTCTCCCGAACTATGGTTCAGTGAGACAGCCCAGCAATGTAAAGACCAGGACAATATAGGTAGGGATGTTTTCAAAAATATGCTCAACATACAAGAAATCAGATGGCTCAAATGCAAGTCCTAAAGAGATAGATTGAAATGAAGAGAAGCATACACTTGCATACATTGTTTGCATTCAATCCCTAGAATTGAGGAGAGTTGTATTTCAGACCTAAGTCTAATGTGAGCATGGAATAATCTCCTCAATATGGTCCTACCAAACCATACTTAGATTCTATATGTATTATGTCAGCTAGGACAGAGTCTAGGCTCCTATGGTTTGCATGAAGCTGGCATTTATATAATAAAGATTTAGATAATATCAAAGCAAAGCAAAGGCATAGATTCTATCGGATGAAGACGAGTTCCATCTCGGTCGCCAAATCTGTGATCATCGCAAAATTTTTCCTCTCTTGATGTTTCTCTCTCTTCCTTCTCTTTTTCCTTTCTAACCTCTATTTCCTCCTTTTTGAAGAGAGAAAATAAAAAGAAAGAAAAGAAGAGAGAAGAGGAAAAGAAGAGAAGAGGGAGAGAGAGAGGAACTCTTTTTGCGGGGTCTCACTTGACCTTGATTTGAAAATATTTAGAAAAATAACTCACCTCCGTTTTGAAAATATTTACGGAAAAAAATGGGAGACGGGGCTCACTCGTCGGTACGAGGATTGACCGTTTCTGGCGCCTTTACCAGAGGTAATCAAACCAAGGATCGAATTTATGCCTCTTTGCTTTGCTAAAATATCATCTAAGAATTTATCCTAAATCTAAATGCACAAATAATCATGCTTATGCAATGCAAGGATGTATTCTCTTTTTGAAAAATGATTTTGAAATCTCCAAGTGTTTCTGAGATGAATTTGATAATAGAGTAAAGAAATGGTCTCTAACTTAGAACTTGAGATAGATCAGGAAATATATTTTGCAGTTTTAAGTCTGTGAAATAATCAGAGTTGGGAGAATGATTTTGAAGATGAGAGAAAAGAAATGAAGTTTCAAAATCAGAAATGGACTTTGAATTTAAATTTTGAACCTGGATGAGATTTGAAATGGAATTTGAATTTTAGATTCAAAGTTTGATATCAGAATGGAATTTGGATTTGAGAAATCCAAATTGAGTTTGAAAATATAGAATTGGATTTAAGAGATCTAGATAGGATATGAAAATGAATTCGATTTTGAAATCTGGAAATCAAGATAGAATTGGATTTGAAATCTGGAATTGGATTTGAAATCCGAGATCCAAGATGGAATTTGTATCCAAAATCTAAATCCTAAATGGAATTGGATCTGAAGTCTGAGATCCAAAATGAAGTTTGAATTCTGAATCCCAAATGGAATTGGATCCGAAGTCTGAGATCCAAAATGAAGTTTGAATTCTGAATCCCAAATGGAATTGGATCCGAAGTCTGAGATCCAAGATGAAGTTGAATTCTGGAATCCTAAATGGAATTGGATCCGAAACCTGAGATCCAAAAATGAAGTTGAATTCTAGGATCCTAAATGGAATTGGATCCGAAGTCTGAGATCCAAAATGAAGTTGAATTCTAGGATCCTAAATGGAATTGGATCCAAAGTCTGGAATCCAAAAAATGAAGTTGAATTCTGGATCTAGAATCCTAGATGGGTTTGGGATCCGAAATCTGGAATCCAAAAAATGAAGTTTAATTCTGAATCCTAAATGGGATTGGATCCAAAATCTGGGATCCACAATGGAGATTGAATTTGGAAATCTGGATCCCTAAATGGATTTGGGTTCTAATTTTAGAATTGGATTTTTGAAGTTTAAATTTAGAAGATGAATCAGGAATTTCAAAGTTTAAATTGAGCTTTGAAAATTGGGATTTTAATTTGAATTTGAATTTGAATCCTGAAAATGAATTTAGAATTCCAAAGTTGAATTGAACTTTGAAAGTTGATTTGAAATTTAGAAATTGAATCTTGAATATACAAATGAATTTCAAATTCAAATTGGACTTTGAATTTGGAACCAGAAGATGAATCAGGAACTTCAAAGTTAAATTGAACTTTGAATTTGAATTTGAATTTGAGTTTGAAAATGGAATTTTGAATATAAAATTGAATTTTGAAATTTCAAAGTCAAATTGTACTTTGAAATCAAAATTTTAAATCTTTGGAATAAGATAGAAGAAGAATGAATTGAAATAGAGATTGAAGAAAAATATTTGAGATCACTTGGATTTTGGAAAAGAATTTTTGAAAACATGATGTAATTCTATCCTAAATGACGAATAAATTTAAAGAATTTAAAATTAAATTTTGAAAGTCTTATTTCATTCTTTAAGTGAATTAAAATAAGATTGAAGATATGATACATCCCTGACTATGGTCATTAAATGTATCATATAATAATCATATTTAAATTCAGGTGAAGAATCAAACATATTTTGGTACTTTTATAGAGTTTAAAATGAAATTAACTCTCAATATATTTTCACTATGGCCATTGATATATATTTTGAGTTAATTTTAAGTTAAACTCTAATAAAAGAAGAAAATATTTAGAAATATGATGATTTTTAGAAAGAGATCCAGTGTAGATCCAATGTTATTCCATAAAAGATGAAAATCCTAAGTTTTGTTCACATCCTGACTATGGCCATTGATGCAAATCATTAACTTAGGATTAATCACCTCCTATTAGAATGATACACGTGTCATTCGTGTTTCCATTCGTGAATTTTTGAAAAAAAAAGGAAGAAAATGATATGAAAACAAGCAGTTTTAGAGAAATGTGTATGCTCATACATTCTAATATAGTGCAGGAAATGTAAAATTCTCATTAAGACCTAACTTATTACAACATTTAAAATTGAAATTACAACTCCCAAGTAATAACATTTTCCACATGTTCCCTGCAAAACACTTAGTTAGTATGAAAATAGAAAAGAATTGCACATATCATATTGATTTTCGAAGATGCCAATGGTAAAATGCTCATATACCAAGATATTCATGATGGAAAGATGAAAATGACATATATACCTATATACATACATGCATATATATATATATATATATATATATATATATATATATATATATATATATATATATACAATGTCTTGTGAGATAGGAGAGGTGAAAACTGAGTATGCTTAGCGAATTGTAATTGAATGATATAAAGGACTGGTGGCTATGAGAAAAAAAATGGTGGAGTGTGCACACAGTGGGTATGCACACCGTGAGAGATATAATGCAGGTGGAATAGTGTGCAGGGAGTTGTGGCCATTCTAACATTGCTGTTAGCAATGACCTGTATTGGGATGGTGGAAGATGGTGGAGGCTGTACACAGGGCTGTTATGGGTGTGAATAATGCATGTATTGTGGCAAATGTCAAACAACACGGGCTATTGACATAAACTAAAAGTAGATGTTGCATTGCTGCAACTATAATGATAATGGAGGAAGTGAAACCTTTCCTCAATATAGTACATCAGCCATTATGATGAACGTGAGGTGGGTAACAAACCTGGAAATGTGTGCTGAAGGTGATGGAGGTTGTGCACAGGGCAATGGGATGCTGGTAGTGCTTTTGCAGGAAAATACAACAAAAGGCAGGTGGGTGCTGAACAATGTGAAGTGCTTGTGGTGCAGTGAATATACATAGGTATAGGAAATAAGTGCAGAAATGTAAAGGTGTGGCAATAGGTGCTGAGCAGTGTATATATGCAGGAATGCAGGGGATATTTTGGGGATGATGGTGATGCTATGGTGATACAGCTATGCATCAAATAGTGACATAGTATAGAAAAAAATGCAGTAAATAGTATAGATAATGTACAGAAAATATGCCTATACAACCCGCAGGAAACCACGACTTCCCCTTTTATAGTTGCGCTAAAAATAAAATAAATCATGACAGTTGCCTGATATCCGGACATCTGTTTGGCAAACATAGGAAACTGACCTACTATAGCCTGTTGTCTTATTTCTTAATCAAGCTGCTGTCATCGATATTGGCATTGCCCTTACAGCTATTTACAGAGAGACTATTGCTGCAATAACTTCATATCACTGCACCCTAAAGTAGGAGTCATGATATACTCAGTTGTTGATTTCCCATGAGCTAAGATTGGCTTACAAAGAGAGTTTTGGTGTTGATTGAAGCTTCTGCAGCTTCCACACTTTCAGAGATCGTAGCCCGTCCAAATTTATTTCCAGAGGCTTACCATTTATATGACTTAAGTCAAGGGATACAAAGTAATACCAAACAAATGACTAAGCAAGAAGTGAACCAAAATGTAACAGGGATATATGACGAAATGTGATGAATTAAGTGCAGTTGAATCTGTCAAATACTAATGAAAACATGATGGGTTGATTCGATCCTAATTCAGCAAAGATAGTGAATCAAACAGAAAATCTGGCTTCACATTTTAGAAGGTTTCAAAATCTACCCTGTTGAAATATCACCTTGCACTAAATTCAACAGCACAAGTTGTAGGAACCACCTGTGAGCAACCACAACCTGCAAAAGGCTAATGTAATAACAACGTCCCCTGTGATTAATAATGATTTCTCTTGATAAGGTTTTATAATCCAATTACATCCAGCAGTCATATCTTCACATTATGTCATTAAATGAAAATTAGCATCTCTTGAAGGCAACTGATGGGAAACTGGGTTCATTATAGACCATAGCTATCCGAGGGGGGGTAGATCAAGGGGTACTGATGGAGATTGACTTTGCAAGACCTAATACTAATGCACAAGCCTATAACACAAGAAACATAAATGCCGATAGGAAACATAACACAACAAAAGGTAAAGAACAAATACTGAGATAATAAAATACAGAAATGGGCTTCTCACCTGTTTATCAGTCAATCACATAGCACAAATATATCAAGTAATATGAACTCAATGGAACAAAATGTAATTGAAATAAACATAAGTATTATTGATCTGATAGACATGCATGAACTTCAGGGAGAATGCCTATAATAAGATGCACACTGTGAGTGTGCTGGGAAGCATACGATGGACTGTTGCAAAACAGGGCATCGTGAAATTAGGTGCTTAATGAAAATTGACATTTCATGTTGAGTAAAGTAGTTTGTGATTTGGATACGGTGGATCTATTGATAGACATATATACAAGGAAAACACGATGATGCTTTTCTTTTTCCTCTTTTTTTTTTTTGGTAAAAGATATAGGGAATACATTAAACAGGACAGAGGTGAATCCATTCTGCTGGTGAACTCGTAACAACTCCAATGGGATTTTCTGATGAAACAGAGTGGGTATGGCAAATATGCCCTGATATTTATGGTATCAACCGAATCTGATTTCACAAAGGGGGCTGAGGATACAAGACATTTGCAACAGATCTCACCATGAATTATATTTGATTCATGGTGAAATTTTAGGTGGGACATACGACGTATAGCAGGAACTGCCATATTATAACAAGAGACTAAAAAAAAAGAGGTTGATGAAGACAAAAATTGTAAAATAAAAGGAAAAACGGGAATGAACAACATTACAGACCAAACTGAAGATTGTATATTAACCTGAAATAATAATAAAATGGAAAAGGATAAAAAAATGTAGGAATCATAATCATTCCTTCTATATCGCACTATGTAAACCGATCTCGCTATGTGCGAATCGGGTTTACATGGTGTGCGCCGATGGGGGCAAAGTAAAAAAAAATCTAAGGAAATATATGTGTAAAGAACAACAGAGGGGATGAAAGGAATTTATAGAAGGGGAAAATGCAATGAACGAGAAAACTACCAAAATAAAATCAGAAATCAAAGGGAGAAAGAAATGATCACTCGCCTGCGATTCGGCTGAAGCTCGTGGATTGAGGGAATCCTCCCTTGCTTTGCCGCTGGATTCCTCTACTGATAGCAGAAAAGGATGAGAGGTCCGACTTCCTTGTTTTGCAGAGCTTTTGAAGGAGAGAGTTCGGATGAAGATGAATGCTCGATATAAAAAAAATGGATGATGCTTAACCATGGTCAATGTATCAGAAGAGGCTTGGATGCCTCTTCTTAAAGAAAGAATGGAAGGCTCGAGAATGGGGGATTCGTTGAGGATTGAGGGTGGAGATGAAGGGGATTGTTGGAGATCGAAGGTGGAGAACGAGAGAGGGAATGCACGGGAGATAAGCCGTTGCATATTTCCAATATTTCCAAAAAAAAGATCCCTTTAAAGAAGGCTTTTTATAAAATGGTTTTTAAAAGGTGTTTTTTAGCAAAACCAGCTTTAAAAAGCTTGAAACCATTCATTTTTCGCATAGTTTTCCCAATTTTTTTTTTGTTTTTGTGTTGTTTTTCTATATTTTTGTATTTTTAGAATAAAATCCTAAGATTTACGAGGAAATAAAGATTTTAAAACTATTTTTTTTGTATTTTTGAGAAATATTTACAAAGAGAGGTTTTTTTTTTGAGAATTCAAGGCTATTCTTTTGAAAAATTCTTCAGAAATTGAATTTATATCCAGAATTTGAAGAAATATTCGAGGTTTAAAACCTCAAATCCAGAAATACAAAGTTGTGGATCCAACAGGATACCAGATGGGCTGTATGAGCCTTTCAAAATTTATTTTTGGTATTTTGAAATTTTAATTTGAAAATTTGGATAACGAGGCTCAGATTTGGGTTTTGACACTGGATCTGGGTCCGAAATTGAATTTGGATACATCAATATGGGATTCAGTCTAGAAAATTTGAAGAATAACTGAAATTTACTTTTGAAATTGCTTTGATTTTCTTAGAAAATGGGGCTAGGGGCAAAAAGGAAATATTTACAAATTTTTTAAAATTTTGGGGTGTTCACAACCTTCTCTTTGTATTTGAATTTATCATCAATAAAGTTTAACTTTTGTTCTGTTAAAAAGCTCTTTTAGGCCAAAATTTTATTCTTTTATTTTTGTTTTCTATGGCATAAATGGTCACGATTCTCGTGACGACCTCATCCCTAGTAATGAGACATTTCCTTCTTTTTCTTCTTCAAATATCTCTTATCATGATGGATGACCTCGCCTAGGTAACAAGGCGCATTTTTCGTTATCGCAAAAATGGTAACGCAATTATCACATGCTTTGTGGTGACCCGATCCCTGGTGATGGGATAACCTGTTTAATTGTCTATCAATTCCTTCGCTCTCGTCTTTTCTCAAAGTTGTGTTTTCAAAAGTTCTTTCACGCTCTAACCATTCCTTATTCTACAGAAATCATTGGCATTGTCAGAATGGTTCAGACAAGAGCTGGAAAAGAGACCGCCCCTCAGAACAGCGACAGCGAGATTGAAGCAATGGACTCCCTCAAATCGGTCAGAGGGCAGGGTCAGAGCAGAGGCGATGATATCGATCCCGCTATATATAGTCTATTTCAGAAGATGATGGCCAGAATGATGTCAGAACAAGCTGAGGTCAGTCTGAAGAAGGTTGTTCCAAAGAGCAAACCAAAGAAGAAAGCTGTGAAAAAGTCAGTCAGGATTGTCAGAAAGAAGGTCCAGCCTGACACCACTTCTGAGGAATCAGAATCAGCAGAGGAGGAGTCAGAAGAGGAAGAGCAGTTTGTCTATAGTCAGAATCCTCTGCGACAGTTTGTGAAGATCGCTGCAGAGCCCGAATCTGTGAACAAGCCAATTCCAATTGATGATCTGGTGCACGAGCATATGAGAGAAATGACTCGGGCAATTAAGGATATCCAGGCCAAAAGCAAAGGCAATCAGACCTATTCTAGTGAAGACTTCTACAACGACCTAGACGAGGATGACAAACTGGAAAATCTCCCTCGCAAGTTCCTCAAGTTTGACGGAACAGGCAATCCCAAGGCTCATTTGGCTACATTCTATGCAGAGTGCAGCCGTTTCAGAAAAGACAACAGGGCATTATTCATCTGCTTTCCTCGCAGCCTAGAGGGAACAGGGGCCAGGTGGTATGCAGAC
This sequence comes from Nuphar pumila, assembly GCF_984573655.1. Lineage (NCBI taxonomy): Eukaryota > Viridiplantae > Streptophyta > Magnoliopsida > Nymphaeales > Nymphaeaceae > Nuphar > Nuphar pumila. The sequence goes on from NC_143254.1 coordinate 52,935,458, forward strand.
CACATCAACCCTATCAAACTACGAGAGTTCGATAAAGTCGTTAATCTTTTTATTGAGCGCTTCATGTTCAATATTGAGGCCTCACCAACCCTCAACCATCTGTACAATTTAAAACAAAATAAAAATGAAAGAGTAGGAGAATTCATTCACAGGTGGAGAAGCACCTGTAACAAAATGAAAGTTCCCATCCTAGAGGAGCATGCACTGTAAATTATTTTGAACAACTTTGCTCAGCCTCTGAGGAATCTAATCTCTACATCTCCAGCAAAGTTATTTATAAAGTTGATTCAGAGAGTGGAGTGGCTCAAGACAGGACTAGACAACGATCTGTATGAAGGTTACCCTTTCGTTTGAGAGAACCCTGAGCAGAAGAAGAAAGCACACGTTGCTTACTCCACAGATTTCTCAGACCACAGCAGCAGTTCTGGCAGCAAGAAGAACAAAAAAAATCGCAACAAGAATTCAGGACACTCCAGGGCCGAAAGAACAAACTTTGTAGCCTAGAAAGGGAAGTTTGTTAAGCCACAACTTGTCCAGTCAATGCCACAGCCTCAAGCAAAACAGCAAGAGAAGCCAAAGCATGAGGGATGGAGTTATGATCGGGAATTCACCGCTCTGGAGCAGTCCCGCGAAGACATCCTGGAATATATGATATCAAAAGGGATGATCAAACTCCCTAAAGTGGCAGACCCACCAGTTGCTAAGGGTAAGTAGACCGATAAATTCTGCTAGTTTCACCGGACTGTCGGACATGACACGGAACATTGTTTTGTCCTCAAGAACATCATCCAAGACTGCATCGACAAGAATTTGTTGATTGAGGATGAGGATAAGCAACAACCCAAAATTTTGTCCAAACCTTTCCCAAAATATTCTGCATCAGTGATTTCAGAGCATGAAGTTCTTCTCCAGAACAACATTCGACAATGTTCTAACCAGGACATTCAAGATCAACATCAGGTCCTAGTCCTATGTCAAGCACAGTCTTCCGCCAAGAGGGTGGATATTGCTTCGTTTGTCAGCAACAAAAAGTCTGTAAAAGAGCCAACTAAGGTGAGGGCAAAAATTGCCAAGCTAATCCCCAGGATTCAGAAGCGCTTCATCAAAGCAGCTTCAAAGACGGGTGAGACTTCGAAATCAGTTCAGAAGCCAATCACTGCCTTATCAAACATCTCTATCCTGAACTTAACCCATGCTTCCCCGGAGCATCAGCAAGTGCTAGATGATCTGTTGCGGAAGATCAAGGTCAAACCTAGCACGACTCTGCAAGATATGGCTCAAATCGTCAATCAAGCAATGACAAATGCACCAATAACATTTTCTGATGAGGATTTGCCAAAGCCTTATTCATTCCACAACAATGCCTTATACATAGTGGTGCGGACCATGGGGCATGACAGTCTCTCATGTGCTTGTTGATGGAGGCAGCAGCCTCAATATCTGTCCAGGGATGACAGCCAGGGTCTTGGGCCTCAAAGAAGAAGAATATACCCCAGATCCGATCACGATCTATGGTTTTGACAACCACGGGCAAACAGCCAGGGGGAAAATCTTTCTTGAAATTTTCATCAACTATTCGGTGCATATAGTCCTGTTTCACGTGGTGAATGTGCCACCCACGTACAACCTTCTGTTGGGCCACACTTGGATTCATAATGCCAATGTCGTTCCTTCAACCCTGCATCAGTGCATCAAGTGGTCGAAAGGGGGCATGATTACCACAGTTCTAGGAGAGGATCCGTAAGAGAGACTCTCGCAGCCGATGATCCCTCGTCCTACTTTCATTGCCGACGTCTCAAGCATTCGGAAGGTCGATGAGATTAATTTGAGTGAAAGTTTGGACATGCTAAAACTGAAGGAAGTCCAGCCAACCGAGAATGTCACGACGGTAGTCCAGTGGCAGGGACCTCATTTCTACAAGATTGGAGGACGCCTCAATTGCGCTTCTTTCAAAGATCATCCTTTTTTCCCTCATATCTCGAAAACCAAGAAGGGATTCGATTTACTGATGAAGCACGGCTATCAACCCTTTAGGGGCCTGGGTAAAAATGAGGACGGTATGATAGAGCCAATCATCTCCGCTCGGCATGTTGAGGGCACAGGTTTGGGTTTTTCAAGACAGTCATCCGGCAAGCGCACTACCTTCGTCAAGGGAGCCCAGTAAAGAAGACAATGCCAGTGTTTTCTGCTCTCTTTCCTTATGTCATCTTGTAGGGGCAAAGTCTACCCCAGTTTTTCTTTCCTCATCAACAATCATATGTAAATATCAAAGTTATTCAATCAATGAAGTTTTGGCTTTCTCTTCTCATCTTGGCGTACACAATTCTTTGCTTATATATTTATCTATGTCATCATTCTCCTTTTCTATACAAAAGGCTATTTTCGAACATCTTACATTTTTCTCAAAGACCTTCTTTGCGCTTTACAGGACTGCTAGGATCATGGCTCCTAAATTGCTCAAAAGGCTCGTTATCAATACCTACTTTTTTTCAAGTAATTCCAAACCGGCCAGAATCTGCAAGGCAAAGGCAAGAGCAGAAGTCAGTAAAGTGACAGGGCAGATCGAAGAATTAGCAGAGTTCAATTCAGCGATTCAAGAATTGTCAGAATTTGCCATTATTCAGAAGCAGGATGAACCATCACCGTTGGTTCAGGATCCGACAGAGGATGTCAATATTGGTTCAGAAGATGATCCGAAAATCCTCAAAATTGGTTCCAACTTGAGTCCAGATGAGAAGGAAAGACTCATCCATTTCCTCAAGTGGCACCAAGAAGTCTTTGCATGGACTTATGAGGATATGTCAGGCTTAGACCCCAATTTAGTCGAGCATCGTCTCGTGCTAAAGTGTAAACACCCCAAATTTTCACTCACCTCCCTGACATCTCCTTCAATCATCACATTTCAGTTCTCCAGAATCAATGAAGGGCAAAATGGTCATTTTTTGAGTTTAAACCTTGCAGAAAGTCCTAAATTTCATCCTCGAGTCTCAAAATCTCTTTGTTTAGGCTCAGGAATATCTTCAAGCTGCAAATTTTCAAAATCCTATTCTTGACAAGAAGCTAGAATTTCCAATTCTAAATTCAGAGTGGCATTTCATGGGACATGTCTTTGCATATCATCGCATGAGCATTTCATATCATTTCACTACACAACATGTCATTTCAAGGTCCAGAACTCTCGATTTTTAAAAGTATCAATCCAGATTCGAGTTTTAAATATTTCAAAAATTGATTTCAAACCCCTGGGTTTTCAAAATTGCCAATTCTTCCCATTTTACCCCCAAGATTCTGAATTACAAAATGTTTTCTCAGGAAAATAATCTGGATAATTTTGATATTGATTTTCAAATCTCGTCAGTTGGAAAGAGGGGGACACAATTTTAAATTTAGAGGACTTTATTTAAAACCTTTGCAAAAAGGGCTCTAAATTTCTTTATAAAATCCCTGTATCTCGCCCTAAAGGACCATTTTTTTTAGTTTTGAAACCAAACCCATTTTACTTCGTATTTTCTAACTAGCCTACTATCATAAAATCCCAAAAAGAATTTATTTTTGCTTTTATTTCAAATAAATGACTTGGGACACGCCTTGAAGCGGTGTCACACTCAAGTTCTTCAATATTTCTCTTATTTCCAAAATAGTACCCACCCTCAGGTGGTACCAATTTATAAAACTCTTTCTTTAGTTTAATTTTCAATCCTCTTTATTTTAATAATCAGTGGGCCCACGCATAGGTGGCGCCTCACTAAAGCCTTGCCAAGAAAAAAAAATCTTTTTCTTTTCAAAAGGTTCTCAAATCCAGTTGAGGTGGCACCACCTTAAAAAAAAGGGAAAAACAAAATTTGTTTTAATTATTTTTTTATTTTTGTTTTATTTATTACTTTTCAGTCCCCAAAAAAAAGCCACCGTGAAACCCTACCCAAAGCTTTATTTTTACCTAAGTTTTTCAAATTTCCTCTTGAGAAAAGGAGTCGTCCCCCTCTCAAAACGGCAAACATTTCAAAAAATTTTAAAATTTTGTTTTAAAGGTTATCAAAACCGATTAAAAAGGCTCGGATTTGGGGGAGGGGGCGACTATTAAAAAGGGAAGGGCCAACAAAAAAAAAAAGAGATCGGCGATTTCCTTGACCCCAACTCCCAATCCCCCTTTTATCGTTTTCTTTTGTTGCTACAGGAGAAGAAGGCCTCAATCTGCAATCTTTTTTAGGAGGGAGCTCAAACTTTCTCTCTCCTGATCGGCTGGAATCTCCTAGTGAAGACATTTCTTCCTTCCTTCCAGCAGGAGAAGAACCGACGGCTTCTTCCCCCCCTTCCTATCAACTGGAATCCTCTTTTGAAGACCTTTCTTCCCTACTTCTAGCAGGAGAAGGACCCACGATTCCAGTTCTTCCCACCTCTCGAATCCCCCTGCTTTTCCCTCTTATCTTTCTTCCTTCCCCAGAATCACCTTTCGATGGATCGATCAAAGACAGTCAGGAAGAACGTGATCCTCCTTTTCCATGTAGATCTGATCCAACATTGAAAGGAGTACTTCTAGCAATCGGCTAACGGTGAGTTATTCCTCTATTTTCCTTTGTTTAGTTTCCACTCTTATTCCCTTCCCTGATTCCCCCATCATCCATTCTCTGGTTTTCGTTGATTTTATTGAAAGCTTCCTCTGTAATATCGAACTGCTAGCATAGCAACCTCGATTTACAGAAGCTACATCAAGAGAGTGATCACACTCTAACATTTGATTGTTTTTTTTTTACAACTAACTTTGGTTTTGATATCCGTTTGTTTATCTAGCTCCTTGCCTGGTTATGCTCTCTGATTTGATGGACAAAGGTCGACTCATACCTTTGTCGTCGGCTGATTATTATCAATGGTATTACTTTCCATTAAGGATCAGCTTAAACCTATAATGACTAAGGTAAAAAGAATATTTGGTTGGAGGTAATTCACTAGTAGAATTACCAAAACTCATTCCTTTTCTCTGTGTCATATTTTCATTAGTTATATCTTTTTTTACCATCGTGTGCTACTTCATTTCCCTCTTTTCCATTTCATAAAATAGTATCATCTGTTACTCGGATCACACCCCGATCTCAATAGTGTCCTCTCCGAAGAATCATAGAAGTGGGTAAGAATAGCTTAGGATACATCCAGAGTTTAGCTTGTTTGTAATGGTGCTACATTACTTTGGGCGATATCCACAACCTTGTTGTAGTATCAGACCTCTCTTTGCTCGATAGAGGATTGTGCCATCAGGATCCTGACATCCAGGAAATAACTTGGCGATACCTCTTGTTGTTAGGTGCTTGATGCACCTAATGCTGATTAGATAAGGGTGTTACTAAGTAGATATTCATTGTTGTCTGTGAATGAATCAGAGGACTCTCTGGTGCCATTACATTCATTCTCATTCATACTCTCAATTGTTGTTGAGCCTGTAAATGTGATATCTGAAATATATACGACTTGTATGATTCCTCTCTGCGTCTCCTCTTCCTCAAGTCTATGGTTTGATGATATTGCTCATCAGTGTATCTCAGTGGCCTCCATGCCAATGCTTAAAGCCCTTATGCCATTAGCAATTTTCTTAATAGCCATTATATGTGATACTGACGATTTAAGTACACTAGGTGATGAATATGCTTACAGGAACTCTTAGGCTTACCTTAATTCAGATCCTCCTATAGAAAAAGGGTTTGGCATTGTATTTTATTATCAGCTTGTATTCTATAGCCCTCTACAGTTTCCTGTTCCTATCGACGCCTTGGTCTTTGTTGGAGAAGCCGAAAAAGGGGAACTTCAAAAGTCCAGCTCAACCTCTAAAAAAAAAAAAATTATGTTGTTTGTACTTTAGCATTGAATTTCTCTATATTTTAGGTAATTGAAAAGGGTTGGAGCTGCTGTCATTCATGTTACTGGTATTTCGCAGAATTGGGTATTGATGGTTCTCTCAACCATCATCTTTCCTGTTATTGTCTTGAACATCATGGGTTGTGCCATTACTTATTACTTCATTCACTGCATAGATAGGATTCATTGTATCATAACACAATCATTTGTACATAAAGTGTATGTTGCTTTAATCCAGCAGTAACATTTGAGCCTATTGCATTTAGGTAGCACATATAGTACATATCTGCATCCTATTGTAAATCATTAGATTTTGTTATACGTTATTACATTCCTTAGCATATTTGCATGATTATGTTTCAGTATATCATTATACATGGCATCTGTATGTTATATGTATAAGTGTGATCATTTCACATGTTCTCAATTATAAGGATATGTATGTACATTTTCCTGTGCATTTTCTCTCATGTTGATATCATCATAGGCCTTTAGGTAGATGTAATTTTCATGTTTACTTCAATAAAGATATTTTCATATGTAGACTTCATTCAGTGCGATTTTAGGTATTTAGGTCCATATATGTATAATCCTTCTTTAGTTTTAGCATGACTTCTAGACACTTTCCTATCCATTCCTGATCACAATTTTTTTTTCTTTTTATTATATTTTCACATTTCTACTGTAATTCATGTAAAATCATCTGTCTTGTCATCAACATAGGACTTTCAACCTCCCCTCTGCATATTGCATTTCTTGTCTCAAGTCTCACTTGCAGGAAAACCTGGAGAATGTTGATTCTTTTAAGCTCTGTATTTTTCATTTATTTTGCTTTATGTCAGAGATGTAATAATCAAATTTTGGAATAATATTTACTTTTACTGCTTAGATTAGGATGCATATTATGTAGTTTGATTTCTGTAATATCCTGACTATATGATTCATACATTATATTTCAAAATCACTATGGATGAACACGAAGGGCACGTGCACCAACTCTTAGGGAGTTGATGAACTCGGTGGAGTCCATAGTTACGGCCCTAGTCGGAATATGGACGGACCCAGATTCAGCATCTTTCTACTAGTCACACAGAGTCTACACTCTTAGGCTATCTTCCAAATTGCACATCATATTTCCAATTTTGCAAAATATTGTGAATTAAATCAAGTAGACTCTGAACATATTCATGGCCACAGTCAGAATATGTGAAGAATTTACTTTGGCTTAATACACATTTTCCAACAAATTTCTCAGAAAATCTTTTCCAAAATGGCATTCATACATTCAGATCATTTGTATCATGGCATCATCTGCTTTTCTCATGATTTTCTCAAGAAAATTTCATTCCATGGAAATTGATTCCTCAAGAAACTCTAAAAATTTTCAAAGTTGGATTTTCCAAATCAAGTTTTCCCATGATTTTCCCTGGAAAATGTTATTTTCTTAAGATTCATTTTCAAAAGGAATTTCTCATCTATCTCAAGAATCAAAATCGTTTTTCAAATATTTCAAGGCTAATATTCTCAGGATTTCAGTTTCTCGAGTTTTGATTTTCCTTCTCCAAAGAGTCTTCCAATAAATTTCAATCATTTTCCAAAGAAAATTCTCAAGGTCAGAGTTTTCCTGGCAAATATTTCTCTTTTCAAATGTTCATCTTTTCTCAAGAATTCTCTCTATTTTCCCAAGATTTTCATCCATTCATGATTCTTTTCAAATCTTTATGAACATTCTCGAGATTTCAAATCCTTTTCATCAGAGTTTCCTGAGAGACTGATTTTCATCTTTTTCCCGAGAAATACTTTTCGACTCCAAAGCATTTTTTGAGCATACATCATGTTTCTCAACCTACATTTTGCAAAATTTCATAGTACATGCCTGAATTCTCTGTGCATTTAGGATAGAACACGATTTTGATAATTTAACTAAGTCAAGCACACTTTTGGTCCTTGGTTTGATTACCCCTGTTAAAGGCAGCAGAAACGGTCGAACCTTGTACCGACAGGTCGAGCCCCATCCCAAGGATTTTCTCGCTATTTTAAAAAACGGAGGCAAGTATTTCAAAACAATTTTCCAAAATCTGGTCAAGTTTGACTCACGAAAGCATTTTCCTCTCTTCCGCAGGGAAGGGAAGATGAAAAAATTTTGCGACGACAACAGGTTTGGCGACCGTGATGGGACCTGTCCTTGTTTGCTCAAAAGTATGCCTGACTTAGTTCAATTATCAAAACTGTGTTCTAAAATGTCAGCTCTTTTGCTTTCTGATATCATGCTTACCTAGGTGCCTAGATTCTGACCTAGCTGACATTGATTGCATATAGCCTAGGCATGGTTTGGTAGGACTATATTGAGAAAATATTTTCATGCTTACATAGACTTAGGTCTAAATACAACTCTCCTTAATTTAGGATCTGAATGCAAACAATGTATGCTCCTTCAAAGATTTTCAAAAATCTATCTCTCTAGGACTTAGAGCCCTCTATTTCTTGCATGTGATCATATTTTCAAACCTCCCTTACCTATCTTTACCCGGTCTTCACGTTGTTGGGCTCTCTTCCAGAACCCTAGTTTGGGACAGAGCCTCACAACGCTCTCGGTCAAGTCTTTGAAAGACTTATCCTCTACAAGTTGAGACTAAATCCGCAGAAGTGTGTCTTTGGGGTAGAATCAGGTAAACTACTAGGCTATATGATCAGCAATAAAGGCATAGAGGTGGATCCTGCTAAAGCGAAGGCAATCATTGATATGCCGCCTCCCACCAATCTTAGAGAATTGCGAAGTTTTCAGGGGCGCATTCAGTCTATTCGGCGCTTCATCTCCAATTTGGCCATAAGATGTGAGCCCTTCAATCACTTATTAAGAAAAGAAGTGAAATTCGAGTGGGGACCAGAATGTCAGCTCTCGTTTGAGCGCATTAAGCAGTATCTCCTCAATCCACCTGTTCTGAAGCCACCAGAACTGGGAAAGCCACTTCTCTTATATATTTCCGTCAATCAGAATGCTTATGGTGGATTTCTTGCGCAGTATAAGGAAGGCAGCCGAATAGAGCATGCCATCTATTACATCAGCAAGACTTTTATCGACTATGAAAAAAGATACTCCCAGATGGAAAAGACATGTCTAGCCTTAGTGTGGATGTGTCAGAAGCTGAGGCATTATCTGCTGGCATCAGAAATCAAAATTTTGTCAAGACTTAATCCTCTCAAGTACATCCTTGAGCAGCCTTTTCTTACTGGATGGATTGCGAAATGGCAAGTCCTCCTGATGCAATACAACTTGGAGTATGTATCTCAGAAGTCAATCAAAGGTCAGTCTATCGCAGATCAGTTGACAGATTTCCCGTTGACAGAAGAGATCAAGGTAGAAGATGATTTTTCCAACGATCGAATTTGCAATGTTCAAGAATCTCCAGTTTGGACCCTATTCTTTGATGGAGATAGGAATATGTCTGCATTGGGATTGGGATCTTATTAATCACTCCTGAAAAGGAGATGATCCCTTATTCTCTCAAGCTCAGCTTTCAATGTACTCACAACATGGCCGAGTACGAAGTTTTGATACAAGGCCTCAAGATTTTGCAAGACTTCAATGTCAAAAGAGTATATGCCTTTGGCGATTCCTTGCTTGTTGTTAGCCAAGTTAATGCTGAATGGCAAGTCAAGGATTCAAAATTGATTCCGTATCAGAAGATTGCCTTAGCTCTCATAGGCAACTTTGAAGAATTTCAGCTCAATCATGTCAAGAGAGAATACAACCACATAGCCGATGGTTTGGCCTGTTTGGACTCTATTTTGTCGTTCAAAGATAGTGAATCTTATCGTTCCTTCGAAATTGGCAAACTTGATCAACTTGCCTTCATTCCAGCTAAGCAAGTGAACCAAGTTACTCAGAAAGAGAAGCCTTGGTACCAAGACATCAAAAACTTTATCGAAACTGGTGAATTTCCATCAGAAATACCAAGAAAGGAGCAATATGCGATTTAACGCATGTCGGCCCGATATTTCATCCTTGCCAATACTTTGTACCGTCGTGGGTTCAGTTCTGTGTATGCCAGATGCTTAGATAAGGATGAAGCCATGGAAGTTGTCTGAGAGGCACACGAGGGAATTTGTGGTGGCCACGTCGGCTACCAAACACTCATCAAGCAAATCATCCGGGCGGGATATTACTGGAAAATCATGCAGCGGGATTGCCATCGATTTGTAAGGAAGTGCGTCAAATGTCAAATGCATGCACCTTTCATTCATGCGCCAGCCGCATATTTGCAATTTGTGGTTTCTCCTTGGCCTTTTTCAATATGGGCCTTCGACGTAGTGGGTCTGATTACTCCTTCTGCATCTAATGGCTACAGATATTTCCTCGCAGCTATAAAATACTTCACCAAATCGGTCGAGGTTGTAACTCTGCGAACCGTAGAGGACCGGCACGTGGTTTCATTCATTTACAAGAACCTCCTCTGTCGTTTTGGTGTACCACATGATATCGTGTTGGATAACGGCAGTCACTTCAAGAATGAGAGGATGAAGACCTTCTGCTCGAAGTTCAGGATTCATCACCATTTCTCAGCACCTTATTATCCTCAAGGAAACAGTCAGACAGAGGCCACCAACAAGATTTTGATCCGCATTCTAGAAAGAATTGTGGAAACAGGCCGTGATTGGCACGAGAAGATGCATGATGCACTTTGGGCGTACCGAACCACCATTCGGACCCCAACCAACGCTACTCCTTCAGAGCTCGTCTACGGGACCGAGGTAGTATTACCTCTTCACGTTCAAAAGCCTGCATTCAAGTTCGCAGCACTCATCGAACTTCCACTTGGTCAATATCAGCAGCAGAGGTTGGTACAGCTTGATCTGTTAGATGAGAAAAGACTCAAGGCAGAAGAGCATGCTCAAGCTTATCAACAAAGAATAGCTAGACATTATGCCAAGTCCGTTATTGAGAGAAGATTCCAAGTTAATGATCTTGTGCTCAGATCGACAGCTTATCTCAAGCATCGATCACGGGGCAAGTGGTCACCTAATTGGGAAGACCCTTATGTGGTTAAGGAAGCGCTGCCTCGCAATTCCTATCGTCTGATCAACGCAGATGGGGTGGAACTGCCAGACCCTATCAATGCTCTGTACCTGAAGCAATTTTACACTTGAATTGTTCATCCTAGCTTTTTGTACTCTTCAAAAAGCCTTTTGCAATAAAGCAATAATCTTTTATCAAATTCTCACATTCTTCTCCATCATACTGGGGCATTTTATTTTGATCTATACTTATCTTTCTTTATCATATGCAGGCAGGATCAGACGAACTCTTCTAAAAATCTTATCAATTTTCCAGTTAATCTTGTTATTTTCATTAATTGCATTCATTTTATTTTCCAATTTAATTAAATTGTCATCAATTTATTATCCACTTTATCAATTTTTGTCAAAATTTTATCAAGTTTTTATCAATTTTATTAAATTTTATCAATCTTTGACCCTTTCAGGTTAAGGGATAAACCTGATGCCTCTTTTCAATGAAGTACTTCTTGTTCTTTTTCCCTTTCAGGTTAAGGGATAAACCTGAACCTCGTCCCACGAGGTCCTTCTTCTTTCAGGATAAGGGATAGTCCTGAGATCTTTTATCATCAATTTTTCCTTAAAATTCTGCCAATTTCTACCAATCCTTGTTCTATTGTCAATCTCATCAATTTTTTATTCTTTTCCTTTTATCAATTCTTTTTATCCTTTATCAATCTCTATCAATCTTTTTCGATTTTGTCAAATTCTCTTCAGGATAAGGGATAATCCTCGAGACCATCATAAATAAAATTTGAATCTTAGGCCACCTTGGGTCGAGGATCTTAAATAAGTTTCTCTTCATAATTGTCAGAATCTATTCACGCTCATTGCCAATCCTTCAAGAATCCGACTCTTGGGTAGGAATTATTTTCTTCCCATCTGAGTTCTGACTTAGGTTTTTGGTTTTCATTTTATTATTATTATTTTGAAGATCCGAGTTCCGACTCGGGCTTTCCCTTTTATGCCGTTTGAAGCTTCAAGTTTCGACTCAGACTTCCTTTTGGCTTCGATGTTCGCATTGGACCAATTGTTACATCAAGAATTCAACTTCTCAAACTCGATTTTCTCATTCATTTTCTTTTATTTTGAAAAACCGGGTTCCGACTTGAGTTTTTCCTTTTATGTCATTTGAAGCTTCGAGTTCCGACTATGACTTCATTTTGGCTCTGATGTTCGCATTGGACAAATTGTTACGTCGAGAATTTGAGTTTTCAAACTCGATTTTCTCATTTATTCTTTTATTTTGAAAAACCGGGTTCCGACTCGGGTTTTCCCTTTTATATATATTCTTATTTCCGGAGTTGCGAGTTTTGACTCGGACTTCCTATCGGATTCAACGCTCGTGTTGGAACCAATCGTTCCTTGGAAAATTTGAGTTTCCAAAAAGTCGATTTTCTCTTTTGTCTTTTATTTTGAAAAATCGGGTTCCAACTCGGGTTTTCGCTTTTGTATATATATATATATATTCTTATTTTTGGAAGCTTTGAGTTCCGACTTGGACTTCCTATCGGATTCGACGCTCGTGTTGGAACCGATCGTTCTTTTGAAAATTTGAGTTGTCAAACTCGGGTTTTCCATTTTGTCATTATTTTGAAAAGTTCGGGTTCTGACTCGGGTCTCATATATATTCTCATTTCTGGAGTTGCGAGTTCTGACTCGGGCTTTCTTTTGGATTCGATGTTCGCATTGGACCAATTGTTACGTCGAGAATTCGAGTTCTTAAACTCGATTTTCTCATTCATTCTTTTATTTTGAAAAAACGGGTTCCGACTCAGGTTTTTCCTTTTTATATTCTTATTTTCGGAGTTGTGAGTTCTGACTCGGGCTTCCTTTTGGGTCCGATGTTTGCATTGGACCAATTGTTACGCCGAGAATTCGAGTTCTCAAACTTGATTTTCTTATTCATTCTTTTATTTTGAAAAACTGGGTTCCGACTCGGGTTTTCCCTTTTAATATTCTTATTTCCGGAGTTACGAGTTCCGACTTGGGCTTCCTTTTGGATCCGATATTTGCATTGGACCAATTGTTATGTCGAGAATTTGAGTTCTCAAACTCGATTTTCTCATTCATTCTTTTATTTTAAAAAACTGGGTTCTGACTCGAGTTTTCCCTTTTTATATTCTTATTTCCGGAGTTGCGAGTTTCGACTCAGGCTTCCTTTTGGATCCGATGTTCGCATTGGACCAATTGTTACGTCGAGAATTCGAGTTCTCAAACTCAATCTTCTCACTCATCCTTCTATTTTGAAAAACAGGGTTCTGACTCGGGTTTTCCCTTTTGTATATATTCTTATTTCTGGAGTTGCGAGTTCCGACTCGGGCTTCCTTTTGGATCCGATGTTCGCATTGGACCAATTGTTATGTCGAGGATTCGAGTTCTCAAACTCGATTTCCTCATCCATTCTTTTATTTTGAAAAACCAGGTTTTGACTTGGGTTTTTCCCTTTTATCTTCCATTTTTATGATTCCGAGTTCCAACTCGAATTTCCCCTTTTGATCCAATGCTCGTATTGGACCAAAGTTTTCCTCGCGTCCCCTTTCAGGTTAAGGGATAAACCTGAACTTCCCCTTCAAGATAAGGGATAATCCTAAAACACCGACAATCATACTTGCTTCAATTTTCAAACATCTTAGGAGTGTTGGTCTCTTCCTCAAATCCAGTGCTCGTACTGGTGCATTTCAAAACCCAGTGCGCGTACTGGTGTGTGTTTTTGAAAACCCAGTGCTCGTACTGGTGTGCATTTTCGAAAGCCCAGTGCTCATACTGGTGTGCATTTTTTAAACCCAGCGCTCATACTGGGGCATTTTCGAAAACCCGATGCTCGTGTTGGTGGGCACTTTCGAAAACCCAGTGCTCGTACTGGTGTGCATCTTCGAAAACCCAATGCTCGTACTGGTGTGCATTTTTTGAAACTCAGCACTCATACTGGGGCATTTTAGAAACCCAGTCCTTGTACTGGTGTGCACTTTAAAAAACCTGGTGCTCGTACTGGGGCATTTTCGAAATCCAATGCTCGTATTGGTGTTTTTCCAAAACCTAGTACTCGTACTAGTATGCATTTTCAAGACCCAGTGCTCGTACTGGTGTGTCTTTCAAAATCCAGTGCTCGTGCTGGTACGTTTTTAAAATCCAGTGCTCGTATTGGCGCTTTTCTAAAATCCAGTGCTCGTGCTGGTATGTTTTTTAAAAATCCAGTGCTCGTGTTGGTACACCTTCAAAAACCAGTGCTCGTGATGGTACATCTAGCGGTCGTGCTAGTGTTTGGCTGACTGATCAGTTAGCCCTCTAGGTTCAGTCTTTGTACTAATCGTTCATCACAATTCAAGCTCTAAATTCTCAAATTCAACCTTCGGGTTATCATTTTGTCAAAAATCAATCTTTTTCTCTTGCGAAGGACCCTCTTCAGGGAGAGTTCGAGGGAGCTCGTTCCTTTCGCATGCAACCATCTTTCGTTCGCAACAACCCTCTTCTAGAGAGAGTTTGAAGGGACTCATTTTCTTTGTGAACAGTTTGCAAAACAACAACCAACTTTACACAAAAGTACCCTTTTTTCAGGGAGAGCTTCGACGAAAGCTCGTTTCTTTTGTGGGCCCTGTTTTTTTTTTTCTCTCATCTTTGGCCAACCCCTTCACAGAAGACCCTCTTCTAGGGAGAGTGTGATGGACTCGTTCCTCTGTGATATTTTCTCAACTTTGTTTTCGATCGCCTTTCCATAAGAGAAGCCTAGAGATAGGGAGTTTTGACGAAAACTTAATTTCTCTTCAAAAGTTTTGTTTTGCAAACACCTCCTCTTTGGGGAAGAGAGGAGTATTTTCAACTTCCCATTCAGGTAAGGGCTAAGCCTGAGTCTCTCTTTTTGGGGAAAAAGAGAGGATAATTTTATCACGGATGTGTCGATTCAATATCAAGCAAATCTCTTTCATCAAGGATTTCTAGAATACTTTGCCAATTTGCTATAAAAAAAAACCATTGTTGATCTCAAAGCTTTCATCGCACAAAGAATTTCCTCAAACTACCTCTAGTATTATTTCCAAAAGAACAAAACTTTTGTGAAATAAGAACTAAATTCAAGCTTTTTCTGTTGGTCAACCAAGAGAATGAAGAAAAATCTATGATATGACCGGCAAAGGAAAATTTCAATGATTTTGAAAAGCCATGAGCAAATTGATATTGATCATAGTTATGACACATTTTTAAAGATCATTCTTTTGGCAATAAGACAATGGAATTATCCTGGGCAGTAAAAAAGAACCTACCCAATCCATATCTCCTTAATCATTTGAGCTGCAATCAAATATCCGCAAAAGGGATCTCTCAATTGTCGTCAAGATGAAAACGAATATGCGAGCTAGATCCCCGGGGCCAAAGAAGATTTAGATCATCTCCGAGATGAAGGAGTTTGTGATGGATCCTTCCAGGGAACGTTCAGATCACCGCCAAGATGAAGGCGACTGCGATGAACCTCCTGACAAACCCTAAAAGATATTTGATTTCTGCTACCATTTATAGAGTTTTGACCAATGAACCAATATCATCAATATAATTTCTGAGAAAAAGAAGTATCAGAGCATCTTCAAGATGAAGGAGTTTGTGACGTACCCTTCCCCGAAAAAGAGAGAAAAGTCAGGACATCTCCAAAAGGAAGGATGATGTAATAAGCGTCTCGCCAAAGCCCAAGAAAGCTCCATGACTCAAAAGAGTGCAAAAAAAGATCATCATGGGAAAAGTCCCAGGATATCAAACTGCCTGAAACTGCCAGGAATCATCTTTATCTACGTGAAATTCTTTTATCAATATCTTTTCACTCAATTGCTTTTATGAAACTAAGAATATTTCCTCTCTTTTCATATCAAGGAAATTGATATCTTCCTTGAAGAAACCCAACAACAACAAATTTTGGATTTAATTCTTGATTCTATAGAGTTAGCCCCATTGGAGTTAATACTCTAGGTAGAAAGAGGTGATATTTTCGCACATATATGCATAATTCAATCATTCTGAATCAACTATAATTTTTGGCATCTTATTGGCAATATTTTCTCGTTATCCCAATATGAAGTAAAGAACTTGATGTTCGTTTTAACGTATCCTGACGTCATCCCTTGTTAGGACTGAAAAGTCCTCTCCTTCTGTTTGATCTGAGACTCTCAGATCTGCACACTTCTCTGTGTTTCCCACTGTCCCGCCATAGGCAGTTCCCGCTCAGGATAAGAGTTAAACCTGAACTTTCTGTAAAAGGTTTGTTATTGTCAAAAGCTATTTTCAGTCTCAGCAATGAGGCGCCCAAAATCAACCCCTTTTCAAGCTTTAGGGACCCCCATTTTCATCCTTTTGCAAACCCCTCTTGGACTTGATGTGCAAAGTCTAGAGGTCCCATCACAGTTTTTTCGCTCTTCAAGGATTCGGTATCCATTCAGGCTAAGGATTAAACATGTTACCCCACTCCCCGAGGTATCACCCAAACCTTCTGCGAGAGGTCGTCTGTTTTTAGAAAGCTGATTTAGTCTCAACAATGAGACGCCCCAGATCATCCATTTTCCAAGCTTTAGGGAACCCCATTTTTTTCTCTTCTTGCAAACCCCTTTTGGATTTGTTCATCCAAACTCTGAAGGTCCCATCACAGTTTCTTCGTTCGAGGATTCCGTAGGGTCGTCCCTTTCAGGATAAGGGTTAAAACCTGAACCACGCTCCTCGAGGTATTGTCCATTCCAGGTTAAGGGTTAAGCCTGAACCTCGCTCCATGATGTACTTTCTGTTCAGGTTAGGGTTAAACCTGAATCTCGTTTCGACTAGATATCCTTTCTAGTCCCGTCACGGTTTCTTCATCCGAGTATTTCGTACGGTTCTCCTTACTCAGGTCAAGGGTTAAACCTGAATCTCGTTTTGGCAATGTGTTTCTTTCTGTCCCATCACGGCTTCCTCGTTTAAGGATTCTGTATGGTCGTCCCTTTTAGGATAAGGGTGAAGCCTAAACCTCGCTCCACGAGGTACCTTCCGTTCAGGTTTGGGTTAAACCTGAGCCTCTTTTCGACGAGGTAATCCTTCCAGTCCCATCATGATTCCCCCACAAAGGAATCCATGCTCTATATATACCCATTCAGGAAAGGATCATACTTGAGTTTCATCTCACGAGGCATTTCTCTCAAAAATGTCCCATCGAGGTCCACTTATATTCTTTTCCTCATTCAATTCATCTTAAAATATCTTCGTCTCATCCAGGTTAAGGGCTAAACCTGAATCATTCCAAAAAGCTGATCTTGCCTCACTCATGAGACTTGATCAAAATTCTTATCTTTCACCATTTTGAGACCTTTACCCAAAGTCCCATCACGATTTCCTCACTTATGTTATTCAGTCATATCATTTTCGAGGATTTCGTCTCAACAAGACCATTCACGATAAGGTATTAAGCCTGAGAAGCCATGTTTTCAAAATAATTCTTCCACACCCAATTCAGATCTGCTGACTGGGGCATGTTTCAAAAAATTTGGCGTGTTTTCTTTGCCACTAAGCTCGGCTTTCAACTTGCTTAGTAGCAAAGAGGGGCATCTGTGGACACCTCAAAATTTTCAAAATATTATAAATATTCCCCTTTTGTCCTTGATCCCATTTTTTTGAGAAAATTGAGTCAATTTCAATATAAATTTCAGTTATTTTTCGGATTTTCTGGAATGAGCTCCATCTTTATCCATCTGATTCAATTTTGGGTCCAGATCCAGTTAAAATCAAAACCTGAGCCTCGCTATCCAAGTTTCGATCAAAATTTATAAAAATCCAAAAATAAATTTTTGAAAGGCTCAGACAGTTCATCCGACATTTGTTTGGGTCCAGTGTCTTATATTCCTCGATTCGAAAACCAAAACTCAAATACTTTCTCAAAATCTTGGATCCGAACACATTGTCGGAGGAAATTTCAAAAAGTTTCTCTCAGAAAGCTCCTCTTCTTGTAAATATTTCTCAAAATACCAAAATACTTTTGTTTTTGCCTAGATCTTTAGAATTTTATTTAAAAATACCAAAAAAATGGAAAATACAAAGAAAAGGAAAAAAATAGTTTTGAAGGCCTCCTTTTGAAAAAAAAAACATCTTTCAAACTAAAACCATTTTTTTGAAAATACTTTTGAAAAGGACCGCTCTTTTGAAAAGGGTTTTAAGGATTTTTTTTTAGGGCTTTTCGGACTCTCTCTCTCTTTTTCTCTCCATCGCACTCTTTCCTTCCATAACCATCTTCCCCATCGAGCCCCTCCATGGCCATTCTCCAGACCGTCGATCGCCAACAGCCACCACCTTTCATCCACCCTTCATCTCTAACGGAAGCCCCTTCTCGAGCTTTCCTTCACTTCCTACATAAACAACCTTGGGGATTGGAGGTTGATCATCCATCTTCTTTGAGGGAAAAACACTATCGATTGCATCCACTTTACCCTTCCAGAATCACGATCTCCATCTCTCTCTCGCATCGGTTTTTTACTCTCCATAGCCTACCTGCCCATCGTTGTTCTACGCTCTCCCGGCCTTCTTCTTCATATGGTCTGAAAGGAATTCCACAGTCGAACTCCCCTTTCATCTAGAACCCCTGCAGAGCGACAGGTGAGTAAGCGATTCTCCATCCTTTTTTTTTGTAAAGTTTCTTCCATCTTTATTGCATTTTTTTTTCACGAAGCCTCAAGGGTAGGATCAACCTGCGTAGGGCAGAGTCGACCCACCTATAGGCAATATTAATGGGATTCTCTGATCCCAACATTTTTTTTTCTTTTGTTCTTTCTTTTGGGTTTTAAGATCCATTTTATCAAAAATCATGCAGTTTATGTAAGGAAGAATTTCTGTTTATACTGCTCTGAATTCAACTTTTCTTTTGCAGTTCATCTCCTCAATTTCCCTTGTTATTTTCTACCTGAAGATTTGATGCAGAGCAGGCCCAAGCATCACAGACCCAACAACACCCAGGCATTGTTTCGGGTTCGGGTTCGGACCCGAGACCCGGATCCAAACTGAAGCCCTTTAAATAAGTTGCCTAGGGTTTCGTGAGGGGGCAGAGAACGTTGAAACTTACAGCAGCTTTTCCCTTCTTGCAGTTTTTCCTTTTCAGCATATCTTTTATTCCCCTCTTTGTCTTCTTTTTCAGTATTAAGTCTTTTGTCTCATTCCTTTGCATTGTTTGCTATTTTCATTCATAGTTTACATTGTTATTCGTTCATTGAAGTTCTCTATTTCAATAAAAGGAGGTTTAACACAGTCACCATCATTTTGGGTGACTGTTTCTCTTATTTCTGCCCATTGCTGAACGTGAGAGTCACGTTTCCTCATCCAACCAGCAGATACGTTGCAGTCGACCATCGCCACTGCATCAAATGGTATCAGAGCACCGGGTATCCTCCGTCGCTGGCAGCATGCTGCCAAATGTGAGGAACGATCTGGTAAACGGAAAGGAGCAGGAGGACGCCGGTAGGAAAGATCAAATGTCACGTATGATGAAGATGATGACCCAAATGAACGAAGATCTGTTGCGTGTCAGCCGGGACGTAGCCAGCATGTTCAAACGACTCGATGGGGTCGAAACTCGGATCGCGATCATCGAGTCGCGGATGGAGCCGTACACGGTGACTACACGTCAAAGGGGTTCGGGAGTGGCCGACGATGCTGTCGTCCTCATTGAAGTTGCGATAGTCGACCCAGATCAGCCGATGCACGTTCAGTCTGTACAAGACAAAGGTCTGAATTCGGCTCTCCCTCCCCACTCCGATTTGCCTCCTCCGCTCCAGACGAATCAGAGGATCCATGCAATAATGATTGGATTCTCAGCAATAGAACCTGAAATACCGACTGCCTTGTTTCTCAAGGAAGCTGCCTATGGTTCTGTTGGACATACATATCACGAACTGTCAAAATATCACAGCGTCAAGACTTGGTATGAAGGGGCTTTGTCTCTTGAACTCTCAAATAACCATCCTAATCAGCGAATTATACATCGAAAAGTTGCATGGATTTTTGGAAAATGGGTTTCAGAGATCAAAGGTGGCTTAAGGAAAGCCGTGTGGTATGCTTTGATTATCTTGCTCCAGGATAACGATCTAGCAGTTGAACTTGCAACAATTTGGTCGCTGTATTCTCTGATTGATGATGATAATTATTACGAACTAGGTCGTTCTGGTTGTTTCCAAATGTGTTGGAGTCTGTGTTTCAAGTTGTTTGGAGCGGTGCAAATGTTTGAATTGAAGGTGGTAGTTTCAAACTTGGTATCTTTGATCGTTGAACATCTTGGTGATAAAATCCATCCATTTGCAAATGAGCTGGCTAAGTTTTTTCATAAGTTATGGGGTGAATCAGCTGGTGATTTTTTTTCTGGAGGACAGTATGCAACTATGGGGAGCCACAGTGATTCAAGCGACTTCAATGGCACTGCAGCTACTAGATCTCTTTACATACCTTGTGGCGATTATGGGAAGGAGTTTCGATCACTTACAAGTTGCAAAGAATATCGCTGAGCACTACATTATCTTAGGCGGAATGTACTTTTTTAAATGTTCATGCCAAAAACTTGGCCAAACTTTTAGATGGAATTGTAAACAGTGTGGTGACAACAAGTCGTCGGAGCCGACTTTTTCCCAACCCGGGGAGAATGATGCAGAGCAGGCCCAAGCATCACAGACCCAACAACACCCAGGCATTGTTTCGGGTCCGGGTCCGGACCCGAGACCCGGATCCAAACTAAAGCCCTTTAAATAAGTTGCCTAGGGTTTCGTGAGGGGGCAGAGAACATTGAAACTTCCAGCAGCTTTTCCCTTCTTGCAGTTTTTCCTTTTCAGCATATCTTTTATTCCCCTCTTTGTCTTCTTCTTTTAGTATTAAGTCTTTTGTCTCATTCCTTTGCATTGTTTGCTATTTTCATTCATAGTTTACATTGTTATTCGTTCATTGAAGTTCTCTATTTCAATAAAAGGAGGTTTAACACAGTCACCATCATTTTGGGTGACTTTCTCTTATTTCTGCCCATTGCTGAACGTGAGTCACGTTTCCTCATCCAGCCAACAGATACGTTGCAGCCGACCATCGCCACTGCATCAAGATTTCGCATTCTGTGGCCATTCTCTATTAAAAAAAATTAGGATCTAACACCCCTTTCGCGTGTCATCTGGATCATGATTTGTATCTGAGCATGTTTTAATTTTCTCCTTTTCAGTTTCTTTTTCTTTTGATTTTTAGTTTTCGTTTGTAGCTTAATTTCCTTTCTAGATTTGGTCCCGCTGGTAATATTTGAGTTAGTATTTTCACGATCACTGCCTTTTGTTTCAAATTAGTTGCTCATATCTTAATTCATATCTTCCCCTTTCCTCTGTGTTTTGATATGTATTTAATCTTGTGTTTTTAGTGTGCATTTGATCATGCCTCCATTTTGCATAATGAAATAAATTGTTGGGCCCTTAGCAATTCGGGATCAGTATTTCAAATCAGTATAATGATCATATATGCCCTTCTAGAATTTGCTTAGTTTAATCATTCTGTGAACTGGATATAATCCGTACTCATAGAGGTTTGATTATTCATGCCACAGGCTCTTTATCATGTTGCAGTAGGTTATACTTCCTGTAAAATATTCCTGCAAAGTTATACTCACGGTACCACCAGTCATCGTGACATATATTCACCATCTAACTACTGTGTGATTTGCTGAATGTCTTGAACATCACCAATAGAGTAGACATCGAGTCACTCTCCTAATTTAAAAGAGGAAAGATTCAATGATGATGATAATGCAATTTATGCCATAATTGTTAGACTACAGGTGGTCGGTAAATTCCTGCAAAAACCTGGCTCTGCGTAATTGCATTATCCAGTTCATCTTTATATTCATTGTTCCCATTCGTATCCCCTTTTCTCTTGCATCCTCGCAGTACCATGCATCTTTAAGATCTAGTGGTTTCGCACCGAGGCAATTTCCTTTCTACATCATAAATCTCCACTCTCTGTAAAGTTTGATTCAAGGCTTCTGAATGGTGGTGGCTCTCATGAGGTTTTTTTTCTAGAACCTGAAGCATCAAGGTTATTATTGATGGATCGAGGCGCCGTCCATGCCATGGCGTAAGTTCAAGGTGTTGGTAAGGCAGGAAAGATACGATGGTTCACTAGAGAAACGAGTATGCATCCAAAGAGTAATGCAGGGGGTTCGACTATTGTCTGTTTGGTTCATAGCAGTATTAGTGGGTGCATCATTTGCAGTTATAATGACTCTGATTCCTCCTGTGGCATATCATTTACTTTCACATCTGTTACATGACATTTCAGCAGTGCAACATTCCAGTACAACTTGATGGTTCATTTCACATTCACTTTATCTCTGTAACCTCTACATACATTACATGCCTTTTGCAGTATTTTAATTCCTCGTTGTTAGAAGAATCCATTGATTGATGGCTTAAAGATTTTAAATCTCAATATAAGGATTTACTGACTAGACCTTTATAGGGTGTTATGTGATCTGAATATATTTAGCTGGTGCATCTTCCAATTACTAGGATCATCTTGCTCTTTATATCATAATGTCTCTGAGAAGTGTTACAGCAACTTCACAAAATTTCATGGCCAGCATTATCCATTGACATGAGTTCTGTGACAATCAAGAAAAGCTCTGCAACAACAATGCACCGGGGCACAAAGAGGCCAACCGAGGGAAGTTTTCAAACATGCATCGCTATGTTGGAGGTAAGTCTGCTGCAAATGAGAAGAGTGTTGCAAATAGAAAATCAAAAGGAGTTCAAAAGGAAGTTCTTGAATATCCTTATTCAACTTCCCCCCTTACCTTTGTCTCCCAGTTATTTTTTTTTTCTCTTTTCAAGGCTACTCAGCAACTTGTGTCACAACTCATATAGTTACTACAATCCAGCACATCTAGTTCCATCTTCTATGTCTATTAGCATACAGCAAAACAGCACCACACCCTTCACAAAGTTTACAAAGCATGTCACAACCACTTCATTCTCCACTCACAATACAAATATTCACATATTTCTAAAACATACATTCACTTGTTATGAATCAAATACAATATGAATTCACCCCAGGACACTACGACATCTCATGGCCACTATGTTAGCATATCAACACTTGTTCATAGCATATAATCCCCTGCTGATGCACCATACATCACCTTCCATCTCTTTTTTTTTTACTGTTATCATCCTTGCTGTTCACCATTTACAGCAGTAATACCATTCCATTCCATTCCATCCAAAGCAATCACCTACTATATTTTCACTTGGCATGTTCATTACATATCAAATGAATTCTCGCTATATCTTGTACATATTCACAGCATATCAAAAAAAAAATTTATACCTTCAGCAACTCATCTATTGTTCCTTACCTAGGCATATTCATCATTGTTATACCTCTGGTATATAGTTCATCATATGTATCTTCATTAAACACAAAGGTACTGAGTATGCCTCCTCACATGTAGATTTCCATTGGCTTGAGAAGCCATTGTCTCATTAGCTATATATATATATATATATATATATATATATATATATATATATATATATATATATATATATGGGCATTTCATTATTAATACAAGCATGGAAAATTTTGTATCGGTGTTCTCATTAGAACAGAAATAAGTACATCCACTTTTCATTTCCAAGATTGTGCCTTCACCCTTTTCCATGTGTGGTATCTTGCTAACTCTGTTTTGCAGGAGAGAGTAAAGGGTTAAATTCCTCCTTAAAATCAAAAGCTTTTGTAATTCTAAATTTGACTCCAAATTGTAATAGCTAGATATAATGAGAGTTCTTTACCTTTCAAGCACTAGATTAGAATGTATGAGCATTACACGTCATAGATTGCTTGTTTTCATACTTTTTCCCAGAAATTCACAATGGGAACACGAATGGCACGTGCACCATTCTAATAGGAGATGATTAAATCCTAAGTTGATGATTTGCATCAATGGCCATAGTCAGGATGTGAACAAAACTTAGGATTTTCATCTTTCATGGAATAACACTGGATCTACACTAGATCCCTCTTCAAAAATCATCATATTCTTAAAGATTTTCTTCTTTTATCAAAGTTTAACTTAAAATTAACTCAAAATATATATCAATGGCCATAGTCAGGATATATTGAGAGTTAATTTCATTTTAAACTCTATAAAAGCACCAAAATATGTTTGATTCTTCACCTGAATTCAAATATGATTATTATGTAATACATTCAATGACCATAGTCAGGGATGTATTATATCCTCAATCATATTTTAATTCATTTAAAGAATGAAATATGATTTGCAAATCCAATTTCAAAATTCTTTAAATTCATTCATCATTTAGGATAGAATTGCATCATATTTTCAAAAAAAAATCCCTTTTCAAAATCTAAGTGATCTTGAATATCTTTCTTCAATTTTTTATTTCAATTCTATCTCATTTTCGAAATCTGATTTCAAAGTCCAATTTGACTTTGAAATTTCAAATTCATTTTATATTCAAAACTCCAATCAAATTCAAAGTTCAATTTAACTTTTAAATTCTTGATTCATTTTCTAAATTCCAAAATTCAAGCTTCAAATTCAAAGTCCAATTTGACTTTGAAATTCATTCGTATATTCAAAATTCAAATTTCAAAGTTCAAATCAACTTTGAAATTCCAAATTAATTTTCAAAGATTCAAATTCAAATTCAAATTCAAATCAATATCTCAAAACCAATTTCAAAGTTCAATTTAACTTTGAAATTTCTGATTCATCTTTTGATTTCAAATTCAAAACTTTAAAATCAAGTTTTTTTTATCTTCAAAGTCTTGATTCTCAAAATTCAAAAATCCAAGTTTGAGATTGATTCTGAATCTAAAAAAAAAATGAATTTTAAATTCAATACTGGGTTTTCAAAAACCCAGATCCATTTTCAAAATCCCATTTGGGTTTTTCAAAATCCAAATCCAAAATTAGGATCCAATTCAATTTAGGTTCCAGATTCTGGACCCAATCCAATCTTGGATCTCAGACTTCATATCCAAATTCCATTTTAGGTTCTAGATTCTGAATCCCATCCAACCTTGGATCTCAGACTTTAGATCCAAATTCTATTTTAGGTCCCTGATATCAAACCCAATCCAATCTTGGATCTCAATTTTCGGATCCAAATTCTATTATGATTCCAGATTTCAGATCTAACTCCATCCTGAATCTCAGACTTCGGATCCAATTCCATTTAGGATCTAGAATTCAACTTTATCTTGGATCTTAGACTTCAGATCCAATTCCATTTAGGGCTCCAGAACTCAACTTTACCTTGGATCTTAGACTTCGAATCCAATTCCATTTAGAATTCCAGAATCCAGATCCAACCCCATCTCAGATCTCATATCCATTTTTCATATTGGATATTAAAATTCAGACAAAAAATTCATTCTCAGAATCCAATTTCAGTTCCAAATTTCAAAGCCAATTTCAAATTTATTTCTCAAGTCTAGGTTCCAATTCGAATTCCTGTTTAGATATTGAATTCAAAATCAATTCTTGAAAATCGATCCCAATTTAAACTCCATTATGACTTTGAAAATCATTCTTATTTCAAAAATTCCAAATTCTAAAATCCTTTTTCTCTTCATCCACATATTTATCTCTCTGAATCCTGATCATTCCAAGACTTGGGAATTCAAGTCTCTTCTTCCAGATCTATTTCAAATCCTGAGTTGGATTCAAAATCTAAAATCCAATTCAATCCTTCGGATCATTTCTTCACTCCATTGTCAAGTTCATCTCAGAAAACTTGGAAATTTTCAAAATCACTTTCTCAGAAGAGCATACATCTTTGCATTCACAGAAGCATGATTCTTTGTGCATTTAGACTTAGAATAAATTCTTAAATGATATTTTAGCAAAGCAAAAAGGCATAAAATTCGATCCTTGGTTCGATTACCCCTGGTAAAGGCGCCAGAAACGGTCGAACCTCGTACCGACGAGCGAATCCCGTCTCTCCATTTTTTCTCGCAGATTTTTCAAAACGGAGGCGAGTGATTTTAAAACATTTTTTCAAAATTTTGGTCAGATGAGACCTTGCAAAAGAGTTCCTCTCTCTTCTCTCTTTTTCTCATTTTCTTTTCTTTTCTATCTCTCTATTTCCCCTTTAAAAGGGGAATAGGGGTTAGAAAGGCAAAGAGAAAGGAAAAGAGGAACAAAAGGAAAAATTTTGCATGATCACAGGGTGTTACATACTAACTATGATTTTTTTCCGCTTAATGTAACTCCTTCTATAACTAATATAATGAATGTTTTTGCTTATATTGTTTGTGCATTTAATGTTTATGCATATTTATGGCATTTAAGGTTAGGGCATGTAAATGTCAATAAAATGAAAAGAATAATTCGCATGAGATTATTATTGGTGTAGCTTTTGTGAAAATAATTTTTAAAACAATTTTTCAATAAAACTCTCATATAAACTATACACCAAATAATAGAAATAAACCAGCTTACACTAGTGGTAAGACCAGGTCAAACTCAGGGAATGGGATAAGGCAATGCACATTTCACTTGAATTATTCACTTTATTAATATCTCAAAAATACAAGAATTACAATGACTACAAGAACATAAATAACAAATAAAAAAATTCCTAATCTAAACTCTGGGACTCCGATGTCAGATGACAAAGCCACATGATCAACCTTCACTACCCGCCCTCCTCCTTATACTTTGAACCTACAAAATAACCTAAATTATGTAGACTCTAATAATAAAGTTACTACCTAATCTACTTAACACTAGAGCACGGATTAAATCAAATGAAGAACAATTTAATGAAATGACTAATAACTAATTATCTAACTAATTAAAACAGTAAAAATGTAATTACTAAAATGCAAATAAATTAAAACTAACACTAATAAAACTTCAACTACTCTACACTAATCAACTAACTCTTTACTAGACTACAAAATAAGTGAATTCTATAATTAACTAATCAACTAAAGTAATCTAAACTAATAAAATTACTAACTTCTGACTAAATAACAAAATCTATTTTAACTATAAATAATCATAAAAATAATAGAATTAAAATTAAAACCTAATTCTAAATGAAATTACTAAACTACCCTAACTACTAGTCAAGCAGGACACTTCAAGACAGCTTCCAAGAAATCAGGGTTTTAAAAATATAAACAGAGTCAGATTGCTTTGAATTTTTACAGACATTCTAGACACACTCAGGGATCATACTCAATTTACAGAGTTTAAAACTTCTTCTGAAATCCTCAAAAAATGATTTTTTGAATTTATAGAAATGCCCTTTTGATAGCAATAACTCAAAACAGTAATTTCTGCAGAACCAGATTTCAAAATCAATTTAATTACCTGACCAAATCAGCATGAAAAATTATGAATTTTGGCAGAGATACAGTAGACATGATAATGAACTCAGTGTAAAAAATTTAGGTCCAAACTCGTTAAAAACATACATGAAATGGCAACCCGAAGTTAACTAAAAATCAAAATTTTGCAGAAATTCTATTTTGACTTTGCTTGAATAATTAACTAACTAAAAATAAAAAACCAAAGAACTAATTAAGCAAAATTTAATTACTGCTAAAAAAAACAGAAATTTTATGAATTTAAATCTAATCTAAAATAGATAATTAAGTGAATTAACTAAATATGCTACTAATAAAATTAACTATACGACTAAGGCACTAACAATTCTAATTGCTAATCAATAAAATAAAATAAACTAACTAATTAACTAATCTAAAGCAAGAACTAAATACTACAAAATATGAACACTAAAGAACCACAAATAACCTAATTAAAATCTAATTACCATACATGAAATTAAAAGAACTTAAATAAATAGAAGGAGTGCTACACGACTAACTCTAATTAACCAACTAATTAATTACTGGACATGTATTATCTAACTAACATTAAGCCATGCATTATATTGAAACAATGAAAGTAGCTAACCTAATACACTTAACTGAAACTACAGCTACTTTAACTTGAAATTCAAAAAGTAATTTAAAGATAAGCTAACCTGCTTAAATAATTTAAAGCTAAATTAAGTTATAACCCTAATTAGGTCACTGTGAACACCCCAAAATTTTCAAAATGTTGTAAATATTCCCTTTTTGCCCCTGGCCTCCATTTTCTGAATAAATTGAGTCAATTTCAATCAAAACTCCAATTATTTCTCAGATTTTACCAAAATTAAATTCATTTTCCCTATCTGACTCGATCTCAGATCCGGATCCAGTGTTAAAATCCAAATTTGAGCCTCACTATCCTATTTTCATATTAAATTTTACAAAAATAACAAAAATAAATTCTAAAATGCTCAGATAGTCGATCCGGTGTCCATTTGAATTCGAGACTCTATATTCCTCGATTCGAGGTTAAGAACTCAAACATTTCCTCAAAACTCGGATCTAAACCCATTTTCTGAAGAAAACAAACCTTGAATTCTCAGAAAACCTTTCTTTTGTAAATATTTGAAAAAATTAGTTTAAAAATCAATTAGTTTTAGAATTATATATATATATATATAGAAATTACAAAGGAAAAGAATAAAATAAAAAATAGAAAATAGAAAATAGAAAAGGAAATTCAAAAAAAAAAATAGTTTGAAAACCTCTTTTTGAAAATATCCTTTTGCTAAAAAACCCTTTTAGAAAACTTTGTAAAGGAACCCTTTTTGAAAATTTTGAAAAACCTAAAGGGACCCATCTTGAAATTTTTCTAACGGTTTTGCTTTATAAAAACGACCATCGGGGCTCCTTCTCCAGCATCCATCCTCACCCCACCATCGGGTTTCTTTTCCTTCTCCTTCCCGCAGTTCCTGCTCTATCCCTCTGATCCCCTTTTCCCTCCCTCTTTCAGAGTTTCTACAAAACTAAGGTGAGGAATCCCTTCTTTTTTTTTTCTTATGGATCTCTTTGAATTTTAACGTAGATTCAGAATCTGATTTCTTCTATTTTCAATTTCTCTATGTAATTCCTAATCGGCATTTTGATTTCTAGTGTTTATTTCTGTAGATTTTTTATTTCTGATTGAATCTCTTTCCTTATATGCTGATGATCGACAATGCCTCATAATGGCATCGTCGATCCATCTAGATTTCAGTTTCATCTCCGCATTTGTTTTACTGTTTTCATTTACTTTCTCTGTCTTATTTTTAATTTTCTGTTTTCCCCTCCATCCACGCACTACGGATGAACGTTGGGTTGCTTGTAGCAACCTCGATCTTCCTCTATGCTACAGCAAATGGAATCTCTGATTCCAATATTCGTTTTTGTTTTCATTGTGAAATTTGTGTAGTTTAAGTGATTTGAATATTAATTATTTCAGCGTATCCATATATGCAGATCTCATTTCCTTTTTTTTTATTATTTCGATTTCGATTTTTTTTATTTTCCATGATTATTTTACATTTTTTTTATTTTCCTATCATTTTTTAATTATTCCTTGTGATTTCCCTTTTGATTCTCAGTTTCCTGTTTATAGTTTAAGCTCTCCCCTAGTTTCTTGATCTCTTGTTTATGCTATTAGTTGCATTCATTTTCTATGCTTCTTTGATAATTTCATTTGATTTCCTCTCTTATTCCTCATAGCATTCACTCATTCATATTTACATCCGCACGCATCCGCTGCATGTTTCATTTCTCTGCATCTTGTCCATTATATTTCCAACTTCACGCCATACGCATTGCCTTCCGGTGCTGATAATATTTTGTTATGCATTCAACTGATGAGAATCAAGGGATCTGCATATCTTTTAGCACAGTGATTAGTTTAGATAACATAGAAATTCTTAAGGGATGCTAGGCCTGTGCAATCATCTGCCGGATTAGTTGGTCTGATCCTTCCCTCACCTTTAATATTGTTGATGCATATATATTTCCGGGGAGCGTCTGTTGAAGCATCCCCATCTTCATTGCAAACCAATGTGTGAGTTCTAAGCCATGAAAGGTTAATCCAGCCATCACTAACAAAATCAGTTTGCTAAGACTGATTTGTTGCTGGTAGCCCAAATTTTATCTATGTGTTAGAGGTACCATCAGTCTTTTGTCAATCTCAACCAGCTTCTTTTCTTTTCAGAAATTCATCAGTAACCCCTAAAAGAGTTGGTTTATGTTATATTTTCCCCATTTTTATTTTTATTTTTAAAACTCATATAGGATGGGTATTGTTTAATCTTGATGCTAAGTTGTGTATATCCCAAGCCGATTTGACTGTGTTCTATTGTACTTAATATGCTGAGTCAAAAATATGAACATAGTTTTCCACAACAGGCTCTTCCAAAGCTGGAATATGCTCGGTATTTGTCCTGCCCTTTTATTTGATTTCCTTAGATACATCAATTTGTTCTTTTGTTGCTGATGAATCATTGCTGACATACTATCCATGTTTGGTTTGAGACCCTTAAAGCCTACACTTTTGTGCTGAGGGAATCGGTTCCATGTTGCTTAAGTTGTAACCTGTACACGGTGGGATCCAAAATGTTGGCAAAGGATGGGCATCCACCTCTTGGATGGTCAGACACCTTAGTGTATCTTGTTTTACCCTTGCTACTTATTGCATCACAATACATCTCTGTTCAATTAATGCAGCCACAACAGGTGAGTGCATGCTCTTTCGTTGGATAACTCAAAATTTCTAATCAGCTAGTTCTTGGCAGATAAAACTTTCCATGTTCTGTCATTGTTCAAAAATTCTAGTTGATTTAGATATATTTTAATGTTAAGATAATTAGAGATGCTTATGTGTGTATTTTTCCAAACTCATTGTCCAGATAAATTGTGGAACTTATCCATGGCTTTGCAAAGGCATATCGGTTATGGCATTCTTTAGAAACAAGGAGTGATTTCTAAGTTCTGTTTTTTTTTTTTTTTCAGAATTCAATCTATTTGTTGCATATTTGTATGGACTTTGGGCCTTTGGGTCTTTGGGCCTTTACACATAAATTATCATATTTTGCCGCCAAGAGTCTCATAAGCAGTGTCTGCTTGTTTGTGTTGGCATCATTTGTACTTATAACATGTGATAAAGGTACAGGTGTGAAGGTCACCCATATCTTGGTCACTTTTTTATCTTATTTTGTTATGATAGAGAGGATGACCAATCAATGCACTGTCATTGAATCATCATATAGGAATGTATATCTCACTGCAAATGACTTTCTTCCTTGTGAAACCCCAGCACCTCTTTACAGCAGCAACCTTGCATTCACTGCTTACCCTGTAACTGTGAAGGCATTATACAGTACTTTGCTTAACACTTTTTACCTTCACCTTCCTTTACTATTCACTGTTCTATTTCCTACTATCCATACTTTCATCATATGCAGCACAGAGTATATCTTTGTTGTCATCATTTTTTTTCATGTTCATCACTGTCATAGAGGCAGCACACTCGGCACAACTTACCTGCATCAATTCCTTGCCGTTGTCACTTGTCATGGTATCATACCACACTACTGCACCTCTAACTCCCCACACACTTTGTTGCAAATTAGTCCTCTGCTGCAGTACTCCCACATCCACACCATGCTTTGTAGAGCAGCCTCTCATAGGCATTTACATTCTGAGCATTATCATGATTACATTCCATTTTGTTGTTTTTTACCGCAATACACCTACCGCCTTCCAGCACTTTATATCACTATCCATCCCCTGCACCTACCATGCATCCACTGTTACATAACCCACATCACTTGCACTTCTATGCTCTCAGCATTACCTTGCTTCCTACACTCCTATACCTAGCATTTCTGTATTATACATACCTAGAAGTACATTTTCTTTAGCATAAGGCATTGCTTCGTTTATGCATCTTTGCATATAGATATATATCTGTCATTATAGTGTGATAATGCCTCATTTCCACACCTTGTATATCTATAGATACATTCTCTCATTAATATGGTGCATTGAATTTTCATGATTACAAGTCATGTGTATGAACATTCCATCATCTTGCATCTTAAATACAATGTGATATTTCCTTTCTATATGCATTTAAAAACAAGATTTGAAAAACATATAACTAATTAAAGATATGTTTAATTTACTTACCAAAGAAAATGATATACTCTAATTAGAACAAGCAATAAAAAAATTGGAAACTATCTTAAGAATTAAATTCAAAATTTAAGGAAAGAAACAACTAACTTACTTAATTTACCCCACCACACGATTTTTAAAGATCCTAATGCAAAGTTAATTCTTGCTAAAAAAAAGAAATGCAAAGATAACCCTAATTTTCAATTTAAGCCTACCAAAATTAATACTTACCAAAATCAAAACTAGGGAATGAAATTGGAAAATAGACCTAAAACTCTAAAATAAGAAATCACTTAAGACTTGAAGAAGGAAATCAACTACTTACCTAAATTAGTGCACCACACGATTTTGATTAAAACCTAATCCCTAAACCCTAATTAAAACCAAGCAAGTAAAAGCTAGAAATTATTCTAAACAATTCAATTTCATAATCTAACCTAAGAATTAGAAATGGAAACTAAGTTAAGCCTTAAAAAAATACAAATCATTTACCTAAATTACACTAACTTGTTTCTATGACCTAACCCTAATTCAAAGTCAATGCTTACTAAAAACAAAAAAACAAAATTTGTATAACCACTATACTAATTAATGACTCAATGACTTAACAAAAATGTTAACCTAATTCTTTTTAACCTAACCTAATTAAATTAAATACAAGCTAATGACACCATAAAACAATTAAATAAAAATAAGGAACTATACTACTCAACTTGCTTAGAAAATATCGACTATCTCTAACATATTAACTAGGTTAAATCTAATTATATAACAGCCAAATAAAATCTAAGTGCCTAACGTTAACCTACTCTGAAAAACCAGAATTAGGAATATTAAAAATTAATTTTCATATTGACTATGGAATTAGTATTAGCCTAACCTAACTGAATTACTAACAATACCCCTAACCTAAGTCTAAACGATTGACCTAAGCAACTAAATCTATGAAACTGACGGTTAGTAGTCAGATCTAGCTGCAGCTAGATCACGACCAGACCACAACAATTTAAAAAAAAAATCTTGAGTTGATTAATCTAAAAACAAAACAACAATTTTGAAAGATAATCCTATGTACATGATTCAGTCGACTGCATCTTTTAAAGGTTGAAATCAATATGCTTGATTCAATCGATTGATTTAAAAATGATGAAATCGGTTCTTGCTCACACAAGAACACAATGTCATAATGGTTTAAAACAGTAATCACAATTGGATTTTGACTCACACAGACTAACTCAGATAGACCCATGACGAACTTCACACGACACTTGACTCTATGCTAACTAGAAGAACGGGATGCCAAGACTTACCTCTCGGCTCATCCGATGGGTTGAGGGAGAACACAAATGGTTCTTAGAATTGGAGAGCATGCCCTTTAAGTCTTGAGAGGTCTGCAAAGCTTTCCCAACTGCTGCAATCCCCCGGGAGCTGAATTGCAGAGGGGGAGATCGATGTTGGAAGCAAAGAAGGAGGCCCGGTTGAAGAGAGAACATGGCGGAATCCTCAGTGTTGGTAGACGACACGCCAAATCCGAGTTGGAAGCTCCTACGAAATGTACAACACCTGCAAAATAAAATACAACGCATACACCAAGAAATAACAAACAAAATGGAGAAAAGAAAGGAAGGAGGGAGAAGAGAATAAGGAAGATAAGAAAAACTAAAAGGGTGGAAGGATGAGAGAGTGGAAGGGGGAGGGAGAAAGGGATAGGGGGGGGGGGGGGGGCGATTTTTCCAAACTCCCAAAAAATGTCAAACCCTAATGGTTTGCAACTATTTAAACCTCTAAAGTCTTTCTTAATTCTAAAAACTACCTAAAAGCTAACCTAATTCTAACTAAATGCTAAAACTATTTATTATTTACAACTAACTACCTAATTACTTAATAAAGAGGTGGTTTTCAAAAAAAGTTCATGGATTGTACCTTGGATTATGTGGGTTTATGGATATTTTAGATTTGGATCAAGTCCATAATCCAATATTTCACCTTTGGATCATATCTGGATCCGATCTACCTTGTAGTTCACTTCAATTACCCTAAAAATGCTTTAATTCCTTCATTTCAGCTCAAATTTGAGTGAAATTTCGAACCATGTCTTCTTTACACTTAAATACGCGAATACATGGGTTCTTATCCTTCAAAATACATAAAAAATCATGAATATTGTATGAAAATGATGTGTATTTTATGTATCATCAATTACCTTAGTTTTAAAATGTAGAATTTAAAAAATGTGAACTATGTATATTGAGAAAAATGACTAGAAAATATTTTTCTAAGGCAAGTAGGTCATGTGACTTGCTAGTTTTGATACACACAGATATTTGTGAACCTTTAATAGGTAAAACACATGAAAGAAAATCATATTTCATTATATTTATAAATGATTACTCTAGGTATGGATGCATATACCTAATTTCTAAGAAATCTGAAGCTCTAGAAAAGTTTAAGACATATAAACATGAAGTTGAAGGAGTATTAGGAAAAAAAATGCAAGTTATCAGATCTGATAGAAGAGGTGAATATAACTGAGATGAGTTTAAGACCTTTTGCATTGATAATAATATAGCTCCTCATACAACTATGCCTTATACACCACAACAGAATGGTGTAGCAGAATAAAGAAATAAAACCTTAATGGATATGACAAGGTCCTTGTTGGTACATGCAAATCTTTTCAAGAAGTTCTGGAGAGAAGTAATTTGCACTACCATGTATATCCTGAATAATGTTCCTTCTAACGTTGTAGAGCTTACTCCCCATGAATTATTGACTGGTAGAAAGCCAGACTTGAGTCATTTATAAAAGTGAGGGTCACCTGCTCATATATTGATTCCTAGTCAAATAAGAGATAAGTTAGATAGCAAAACTATTAAATGCATCTTCATGGGATATCCAAAGGGATCAAAGGAATATCGACTATATAATCCTGAAAAATGATTTATAGAAAGTAGAGAAGTAGAATTCTTGAAAACTCAAGAAAATAATTTTGATCTTGAAGATGATGATGTTTTTCTGAAAATCATAAATGATCTTGGGGTACCAAGTCAAGAGTTAGAGCATAATGATCCAGTTGTAAATAATGAGCAAAATTCACAACTAGTAATTGGACAAAAAAGAACAAGAACCCCTCAATCCTATTTGAATGATTATTACACATTCTTTAGAGAGGAATTATGCTATTTCATAGATTTAGATGAAACTATTGTTAACTTGAGTTTTGAAGATACAATTGCTTCTAATGAGTCTGAACTTTGAAAAGAAGCAATAAAAGTTGAATTTGATTCTATAGAAAAGAATGTAGTTGGGAAACTAACTACTTTGCTTAATGGATACAGGACAATTGATAGTAAGTGGGTTCTCAAGAAAAAACTCAAGGCAGATGGATCTATTGATAGATTCAAGGCAAGATTAGTAGCCAAAGGCTATTCTCAACGAGAATAGATTGATTATGAAGAAACTTACTCTTGTGCAGCCAAACTGACACCTTTTCTTATTATTTTAGCATTAGTAACTTATTTTGATCTTGACCTATATCAAATGGATGTGAAAATAACCTTCTTAAATGATGAATTAAATGAAATTATTTTTATGTAACAACCAAAAGGTTTTGAAATTAAAGGTCAAGAGGATAAAGTCTACAAGTTAAATAAATTTTTTTTATGGAATTATGCAGTCACTAAGACAATGGTATTTGACTTTTCATAATGCTATAACAAAATTGGATTATGAGGCAAATGATCTGGATCACTGTATATATGCCAAGAATAGCGAGAGTAAGTTTACTGTGTTATCCCTTTATGTTGATGATTTATTGATTGCAGGTAATGACATAGACATGATAAATATCACTAAATCATGATTAAGTTCTCGGTTTGAAATAAATGATATATGTGAAGCTTCATATATCATTAAAATTAAAATCCACAGAGATAGAAAATTACGATTGTTATGTCTAAGTCAAGAAAAATATCTTGACCACATTCTAAAGAAATTTAGAATGAAAAGTATCAAGGCAAAAGGTACTTCTGTAGTAAAAGGCTAAATGCTAATTAAGAATGATTGTCCAAAGGATGGACATGAAAAGTTGAATATTCCTTATGCTCAAACAATTTGAAGCCTGATGTTTGCAATGCTTTGTACTAGACCTATCTTAAGCTTTTCTTTAAGTATAGAGAGTCAATATCAAAGTAATCCTAGACTCTCTCACTGGAAAGTAGTGAAGAAAATTTTTCTATGTCTAAAGAAAACTAAGGAACTTAAGCTATGTTATCAGTCAAATAATTTAAAGCTTGTAGGCTGCTCAGACGGTGACTTTGTTGGTGATAGAGATGAAGTAAAGTCCACCTCTGGTTATGTATTTATGTTAGGAGATGAGACAATTGTATAATCATGTAAGAAACAAGGGTGTGTGGCAGAGCATACATAGAAAGTTGAGTATATTGCTTGTAACATGGTAGCCACATTTGTTATATGGATAAATCATTTCTTAAATGAGTTAAAATTAGACATTCTAAAAGATCAAGTTCAACTATATTGTGACAATAAAGTTGTTATAAAACTAGCACAAATAGGATTTGATAGCTCTAAAAGTAAGAATATTGAAGTTAAATATCAATATATTTATGATATGCTTATGAAAAATGAAATAACAGTGAACTATATTCTTTTAAGTGACATAGTAGCAGACCCGCTAGCTAAGGCAGTCATTGAGAATGTTTTCACTAGACATGTAAGTCAGATGAGACTCAGATATGTCTAAGTGGTAAATGAGTAAAGATTACTCATGAAGTGTGTATGCTAGGTTTCAGTTGAGAACAAGCATATAAACACAATGTGAGTAAAGATTACTCAAAAAATGTATATGCAAGGTTCTGGTTGAGAACAAGCATATAAATACAATGAGAGTAAACATTACTCGAAAAGTGTGTATGCTAGGTTCTTGTTGAGAACAAGCAAATAAACACAGTAAGTCCCTTATAACCAGGTGAAAGATGTAAGGTCGTGTGATCATAAGTGACTCTTGGGGATTTTTCAATAGTTATAATATTGAAATTCAAGAAAAGTGTCTCTTGAGGGATAAAGGAATTTCTCCCAGGAGTTGTGTCCCAAAACTTGAACTCTTCACATCTATAAATGCAGTGAAAATGAATATGAATGATACATACAAACATTCACAGAAAGTAATAGTTTTACTTACTAAAAGCATTCAAGTAGAAGGGTTGAGAGTTCGGACTCCCTAGCGATTTCGAGCGTAACTGCAAAGTCTTCATCCCGCTACAAATCTAGCCTCGTGTAGAAAGAATTGTTACAAAAATAACTTTATTTTTAGAATAAAACAAAGAGAGGAAGGGTTTAGGGTTATATATATATATATATATATATATATATATATATATATATATATATATAAGAGTATATTAAAAATTTCATTACCAAAGATCACGAGGGGGGGGGGGCAGGGGCAAGGCTTTTGATTTTCATCTTCATCCCCGATCCATTCCTGCTTTTATGTCCTCCATTCTCAGTTCAAAAGGGGTTGAGTTCGGACCGATCTTAATTTTTCTACTGTCGATTGCCATCCATGAACAGATTCATATGGGTCTAGGGTTTGGGGGCGACCCGAACCAATCTACTTGAACGTTACCGGAGCCCGTGCACTGGGCCTGGATCATTCGACCCGGCCGGCTCAAAAGCGAACGGACTGAACCAATCGCGTCCGCTGATCGGGCTCTCGGCCTTTGGGATAGCCTATAAAAGCCGTCACTGCGACACTCCGGAAGCCACCGACCTCATTTTCTAGGGCAAAACCTCTAAATTAAGCGCACCCGAGCCCGACCGTCTCGTGTGCGACGCAGAAGAAGAAGAAGATGGCGGCCTCCGTGATGCTCAGGGCTCTAAGGAGGCGGTGTTCTCCCCTCCACTCTTCTTTCTCTATCGGCTGCCTTTATCATTCCGTACGCGTTCCTTCTTCCCTCCGATCGTTTTCGATGACCTCTTCTTCCATTCCTTTCGTGGGGATCTTTTTCCTGTTTCTCTGTTAGGGTTTTGCTTGTACTGATCCTCTGGGGACTATATTCTCTAATCTGAGTGTTGATTGCGTTGGCTCTTTGCTTCAGCTCAGTTTAGAGTATTAGTGCTTTTGCTAGTTTGAGTTTTACTACTGCTAAATCCCAACTTCACTGCATCATCTCTCTTTTTTCTTTTTCTGTGATAGCGTGATTTGGGCATTTCTATTGTTAATACCGTTTTTGGAGCTTGGACGATTAATTTCTGGATGCGGCAATCTCGGTTTTTTTATTTTATAGAAATAGTTTCATTTTAGCTCCCCTTCCTGACGTAATTACTAATTTTCAATCGATCGATGAGGAGGATAGGATGATATATTTCTTTGTTTCTTTCGATCGATGGATGGGGATCGATGGACATCTCTTTTTTTTATCGACTGGATCAATAGTTGGCCTTGAAGTGCAAGTGCAAGGAGAAGGGCGAGAAAAAGGCTCGGCTTATAGTTCAAGTCCAAAAGTGGGTAGTGGGTGCCTGGCACTTTAGTCGTTGGTGCAAACGTGACGATGGTGGATACCTTTTTTCTGGATGAACAAGGACATGGTTATGGGTATTGATTTACAGTAGTTTTGGCACTATTGGAGCAACACAATTGTTTCGGAGGCCATTTAAACGGATTAAATGTTTGAGGTGAATGCAACATTCGTGTTGTTACGGATAGGGCTGCATATGAGCTGAGCCAAACCCAAGATTTCGCTGTGCAAGCCCGGTTGGTACGTCAGGTACCAGGCTCACAAATTGCTTGGCTAAGGTCGTACAGTTGTTCCCCTACATTGGCACCATTGGAGCTACAAAATTGCTTTGGAGGCCATTTAAATGGATTATATGTTTGATGGTGAATGCAACATCCTTGAATGGATAGGACTGCACATGAGCTGAGACGATATATATAAGGATGGAATTTGAATCCATTACCTGACATGGCATAACAACTGTTACTGTAGCAGTTTTATTTTTGTTAGATAACATCCTGAATATATATATATATATATATATATATATATATATATATATATATATATTACATATTTGATATTTTATGAGCTTATCGGGCTTTAAATGAGCCTGTGCTGGGGTACAATTCGTTTACCTAATCAATCCTACCAATAAGTTCGTGTTTGACTTGTTTTCAAGCTTCCAGCCTTTGAAGCTGCCCCCTAGTTATGGTTCCTATTTCTCTGAAGTTTCCCAACCTGTGAAGCCTCCTTTTTGGACTTGGTTGATATGATACCATTGCGGGCTGAAAATGAAGATGATATAAACAGTCTGTAGTTTTAGTTTCACGACTGCCAAATCTTTGATGCATTGGTTAAAAATAGAAGCTAATTTCAGAGGTGGTGGCAAGTTTTCTTGTCTTGTTCACTACCTGGTGCTGGATCTGCAGAACCATACTAACATGAAAACTGTAAACGTACTTTGGCTCATAAAGTAACCTGATGCAGCACCAACCATTTGTGGACTGAAGTCCTCCTTCTATACACAAATGCTATTGTTCTTTACGCTAGTATACTTCATTCAATTGCCTTTTAGTACATCTAATTTCTTCTAATCAGCATTTCTTGATCTTTCATCATCTTCTTTTGATGTATCACAGTGAATAATATTGTCATTTGCTTGATCTTAGATGCATCATATTTAATTATATGACATCAAGTTTGCTTACATTCTTCTATGTTTTCATTATCCTCTATTGAGAACATTTTACATAAAGCCCTACATAAACCATTTTCACCATTTATAAGAGAATAAATGGTTATATATGAGATATATTTTGTGAACTTTTCATATTTGATTTCCCAAAATTGTCTTTACATTTCATAATGTTAGGATAAATTCACACGTGATGTCCAGTCACCCTAAGGATTGTTTCGTCATGGTTGGCAACAAGGGAGGGATGATTTTGGGAAATGGGATAAAAGAAAGATGGATTTAAGTTTCCTTATAAGGGAGGAGCGATTATGAAAAAAACTCTAATAAAAATTGAGGTTCAGCTCCAAGGATGAATGACCCCTGGGGCCATGGATGAAATAGATGCTGTCTCTTCCATCATCCTCTTGACAATGAATATTTGTATTCCTACGTTCTCAAGGTTCTAGGGCTTATCTCAGTCTTATGTGCACCACTTGATGATTGATGCAACTGCATGTTACTTATTGTTGATTAAACCATTTACTGTGACATAGTGTTATATGTTCCTCGCTATGTCACATGGGTGCGGGTGCGACACGGGTGCGGCGCAATTTCAAAAATTTTGGACACGGGGGCTCAACTATATATATATATATAAAGACTCGGTCAAAGTTGTGCCCATTAGGGGACAAGTGATGAGTTGTGAAGCCTGATTCAGGGTTTTTTTTTGCTTACAGGAGGGAGGGGGTCGGGTTGACCGAGTCCGAGCCGCACCCGTGTCCGCACCCGTGTCGGTGCGTGTTGACGCGGGTGCGGCGACCTTGGAGCCGAGTCCGTGTGACATATCTTGATCATCTTACCCAGTAACTCAAATGAAGATGCATTTTTTCATTTCATTTGTCAAACTGGAGGGGGTGGGATCTGAACCCAAGATCACTCGGTTAAGTTGTGCAGTTCTAGCCAGTCCAGCTTTCTTGCTCAAACCAATGACGTTGCATTTATTTGTGTGAGAAAGCAATAATGGATCTTATCATTTTAGGCATGTCATATTAAAAGCATTCTATCAGGAGGGATTATCAAATACATTTCTTATTTTTCTCTTGCTGATTGATCAGGTTAGATTGCACCCACTAATATCTGCTTCAATCATTTTACTTCCAAATGACACTGTCTTCCTTATTTCCATGTCCATGTATTGTTTTCTAAAAAAAGACAGATGCTGTCTCTTTAAGGGAACAAAAAAAGGACTGAGAATTGCATGTGATGTGATTGAAAAGCACAAAGGACACATGAAAGGTTATATACGTCCTTTTAAATCATGGAATGTTTTTCATCATAGATTCACAAATCTTCTCAGTCATTTCATTTTGCCAGTTTTTTTTAAAGGACTTATTGGGCTTATTTATGCAAAAAAATTGTAAATATCTTAAACATTACAAATGGATTGATGTCCAGATATTTGCGAATTAAGTACCAAAGCGTTATCTTCTTGATTAACCATGGCTTCTGCTTCGTGCATTCCTTGGTAAGCTAGTTTGTTGGTAGGTTAGTTTTAACTCTTGTATTAGTTTCACAGTATGGTTGGATTAGTGTGCTCCCATCTAAAGTGCACATTGTTAACAACATAATAGAGTTTATGTTGGCCTTGGCAGGAATCAAAAGTATTTTTAGGTTACCATTTTATCTATGTAATCAAAAGCCTCGACTAGGCACCGACTAGCCCGCCTAGTCGGTCTAGGTGCAAGTAAAATGCCTATCCTTTGCAATTCCTAGGTGGGTACCTTAAAAGGTACCAATTTTGCCGACTAGGCACCAACTAAGGCAGCTAGTCGGTGACTAAGCTGCCTCCGCCTAGGCACGAAGGCAATTTAGTCATTTATTAATTTTATTTATATTTTGTTATTTTTGTATATATGATTATGTTTTTTTATATATGTGTGTGTTACTTTGTTTTTGATGAAATTTTCTATAAAAGCTTGAAAGCATGTTTAGTATTATGAATTATGTAATATGTTATATATATATATATATGTTATTGTGCTTCTATGAAAGGTTGAAAGAATATTTTGTTGATTATACTAATATGCTATGAATAATTAAAATAAATAAATAAATATATATATATATATATATATATATATATATGTTTGTGTGTGTACAATTATATATATGTATATTTTGGTTATGTATATTAATATATTTTGTGAAAGCATGTGCAATTTTGTACTTGTGCAATGAAAACATCTTATTAGTAAAAGAATTAAACATATTTTTATGTATATTTTTTGTACTTTTTTATATTTTAATTGGAGTACCAACTAGTCTGCCTAGTCATCGACTAGTCTTTTTAGGGCTCTACCGACTAGGCACCACCTAGTGATTTTGACTACATAACATTTTATATGGGAGTCTCATTTTTCGATCTGGTGTGAAGTAAGGGCAGACCCTTCTAGATATGTTGGTTTCTTTTTTTGTGATAGTTAGGAGTAATATTTAAGCACAATATATTGCTTCACTCATAGACTTCATAGATGCGAAGGCTTTGTCTCATGTATAAGCCATAGATCATGGACCTCATGCATTGAATCATTAACCTAAAGCCATGCTGCATGTGTTCTCCCAGTGAGCACTGAAATGAATATATTTTTTCCACATTTTCTCCAAGTCAATGTAGTACCTTTTCCACTCCCAAGTTGTTGTTCACAATTGATAGTAATTAATTTTTTCTGTTCAGTTCAATGGCTAGTTGTTTGCTTTCTTTTGCACATTATAAGAAAAATCAGAGATAACTGCTAGTCGCTATGTGGCCATCTACAGAAAATAATTTATGCCTTTACGAGGCTCTAAATTTATTTACACTCGATCCATCTACTGTTGGACAAGTTTTATCTGTATCAAAACCCAAGAGTTGTACAAAATATGAGAACAAAACCCAACAAAATATGAGAACAAAACCCAACAAAATATGAGTCAGTTTATAGGTAGAACAGAATCCAACAGCATCAGCAAGATATGACTCGGTTTAATGGTAGCACAAAACCCAACTGCAACAGCAGACGAGGGCAAGGATGCATGCTGATGCATGTTGATACCCAGCAAAGATTTCCCCCCTCTTTTTCACTCTCTTTTGGATAGAAACAAGAAAGAGAGGTTGATTGACCAGATCCACGAGAGAGAGAGAGAGAGAGAGAGAGAGAGAGAGAGAGAGAGAGAGAGAGAGAGAGAGAGAGAGATCACAGTAGGAAGAGAAATGAGGGCTTTGCCCTTACCCAGAAAGTTTTTGATATGAAAAATTCCTCCATTCCCCTAGGTGGAGTAATTTTTATTATCAAAAAATCAGATTTTAGTAAAAAAATCCTTCCAAAATTTCTCTTTTAGACGGACGGAAAATTTTAAATTTTCTTTTCTACCACTTTTCCTATTACTTTCCCACTTCCAAACTTGTCCTTTGTGAACTTTCTAATGAATCAACTGATTTGCACTGGAATTAAACTGTTATGTTTTTTTGCTTCTGTCCCCCTAGAGTTTTTTTTGGATCATGTCCAGTGGAAACCATTGGTTATTATGGATTAAGTTGCTCACTTCCTGCTTCTTCTGTTGCTTGCTTATGA
Organism: Nuphar pumila; assembly: GCF_984573655.1. Classification (NCBI taxonomy): domain Eukaryota; kingdom Viridiplantae; phylum Streptophyta; class Magnoliopsida; order Nymphaeales; family Nymphaeaceae; genus Nuphar; species Nuphar pumila. The sequence goes on from NC_143254.1 coordinate 52,978,723, forward strand.
GTTTAGGTTAACAGCTCAAACAGTCCATATGGAACGTCCCACAGATGGATGAGAGCCTTTAGGTATTGGTTTGGTTACTAGACATTCCATTCTCCATCTTTGACATATGTAACTTTTGATTTCTCTTAACTATGACAAACATTGTCCTATGCAGCTCCAAACCCACTGGAAATGATGTCATTGGAATTGATTTGGGTACCACTAATTCTTGCGTAGCAGTTATGGAGGGAAAGGTTGTCTTTTTTTCTTCTGTTCTTAATTTTATCTGATTCGTGCAATTGCTAACTTTTGTTGCATACCATATAGAATGCAAAAGTGATAGAGAATTCTGAAGGTGCCCGGACTACCCCCTCGGTTCTTTCTTTTAACCAAAAGGGGGAATTGCTTGTCGGAACTCCAGCCAAGCGTCAGGCTGTAACTAATCCAGCAAATACACTTTTTGGAACCAAGCGACTTATAGGAAGACGCTTCGATGACCCACAGACTCAGAAAGAGATGAAGATGGTTCCTTACAAGATAGTAAAAGCACCCAATGGTGATGCATGGGTTGAAGCAAATGGACAGCAGTACTCTCCAAGTCAAATTGGTGCCTTTGTTCTTACTAAGATGAAAGAAACTGCGGAGTCCTACCTTGGAAAATCTGTTAGCAAAGCTGTGATTACTGTTCCAGCTTATTTCAATGACGCTCAAAGGCAGGCCACAAAGGATGCAGGAAGGATTGCAGGACTTGATGTGCAGAGGATCATTAATGAGCCAACAGCTGCTGCACTTTCTTATGGATTAAACAATAAGGAGGGCCTAATTGCCGTCTTCGATCTAGGGGGTGGGACATTTGATGTCTCAATTCTGGAGATTTCTAATGGCGTTTTTGAGGTATCCTATTTTTTAAAATTAATGATAACAACCAGCATGGGCTTTGTGGAGCTGTTGGTCCTGGTTTCACTTTGTTAATGGTGGTCTGTTTTGTTCAGGTTAAGGCAACCAATGGTGACACCTTTCTGGGTGGGGAGGATTTTGACAATGCGCTACTAGAGTTTCTGGTGAGTGAGTTCAAGAGAACTGAGGCAATAGATCTTTCAAAAGACAGGTTGGCCTTGCAAAGGCTTCGAGAGGCAGCAGAGAAAGCAAAGATAGAGCTGTCATCCACAGCCCAGACAGATATCAACCTGCCATTCATTACAGCAGATGCTTCTGGTGCAAAACACTTGAACATCACATTGACAAGGTCCAAGTTTGAGAGCTTGGTTAACAACCTGATTGAGCGAACAAGAAACCCATGCAAGAGCTGTCTGAAAGATGCTGGCATATCCATTAAGGATGTTGACGAAGTTCTTCTGGTTGGTGGAATGACTCGAGTTCCAAAAGTTCAAGAAGTAGTTTCTGAGATCTTTGGCAAGAGCCCAAGCAAAGGAGTTAATCCAGATGAGGCAGTGGCAATGGGGGCTGCAATTCAGGGAGGCATTCTTCGTGGTGACGTGAAGGAGCTGCTTCTCTTGGATGTTACTCCTCTATCACTTGGTATTGAGACTCTGGGTGGCATTTTCACCAGGTTGATCAACAGGAACACCACCATTCCAACGAAGAAGAGTCAGGTATAGAGGCAATAAACTAACTTAGTTCAAACATCCATGTCTATACAGTAGAAACAGGAACAAGATGGATTTTGCATTCATTTTGTTTACTAAAGGTTCCCAACAACTCAATTCAAGTCCCTGTTGAAGATTTGTAGGCCTTGAGTGGCTCAATGGAGTTAGTGATGGCTCACCAGTTGCAGGTGTTCTCCACGTTGCCTGAATGGTGTGGAGTAATACCGACTAGATCTAACCTTTGATGTTTAAACCTAACCAGATTTTGATCTATCCTAACCCCAATTCTAAGATTTGTAAATGCTGCTTGACGTTAAGAATTAAGCCTTTTCTAACTGTATTGAGAGTCGGTTTCTGATGAATGTGTTCTTTTGTTGCCAGGTCTTCTCCACTGCAGCAGACAACCAGACTCAGGTAGGAGTCCGGGTATTGCAAGGAGAGCGTGAGATGGCTGCAGACAATAAACTTTTGGGTGAGTTTGACCTTGTAGGAATTCCTCCAGCTCCCAGAGGCATGCCTCAAATTGAGGTGACGTTCGACATTGATGCCAATGGAATTGTCACTGTTTCTGCAAAGGATAAGGCTACTGCTAAGGAGCAGCAAATCACCATCAGGTCATCAGGAGGTCTCTCTGAAGACGAGATTGAGAAAATGGTCAAAGAAGCAGAGTTGCATGCACAGAAGGACCAGGAGAGGAAAGCTTTGATCGATGTAAGGAATAGTGCCGACACTGCAATCTACAGTATGGAGAAGAGCTTGAATGAGTACAAGGACAAGATTCCTGCAGAAGTTGTGTCTGAGATAGAGTCTGCAATAGCTGATCTAAGGACATCTATGGCTGGCGAGAATGTTGATGAGATAAAGGCAAAGCTTGATGCTGCAAACAAGGCAGTTTCAAAGATTGGCCAGCACATGAACTCGTCCGGAGGGTCTACTGGTGGCAGCGCTGCTGGCTCTCAAGGCGGCGATCAGGCACCGGAGGCAGAGTATGAGGAGGTTAAGAAGTAAGTTGATGTGATTTTTGTCCATATTGCCTAAGTTTAGGATGCTGAGACAATGTTTCTTCTGTTTTAAGAACGGATGTGCTTATTTCTAGGCATGCAGTACAATTTTGTATGTATTCTGTAGGGAAGGTCGGGTTAGGCCTGAAACATCTGTTTGGTAGGGATCATACACCCTCTTGAGAATTAGAAAAATAGTGATCCTTTTTTTGACAACGCTAATGCTCGATGGAAATAATTAATGCAGGCCAGGTTCTCAGCTAAGGATACCCTTTGCTGGAAATTCTTGGAACTTGTGAATTCAAAAGTAATAATCAAATTGATTTGAAGTTCCAAAGTTCATATAAATGCGTGTACTGCTCCTTTGAATTGGGAAGAGATTTGTGCCATTATCTCATGTTGATGATCACCTCCATTCATTATTTCGTGTGTTGGATGTATGCTTGCTCATTTTAAATATTAGTACCCCCTCTGTGTGTGTGTTTTGCATGTGCACATGTCTGATCGTGGAAATTGAACGATCTTTATCTACTACTTTCCTTATGTTTTCGTGACAATGTGGTCCATTTCAGATTGAGATAGCTTGCTACTATTTAGTTATGAATATGGTGAATGACCACTGTTGATATGATGTGGGTTTGGTATGGATCTCTCATCTTCTTTGTACATGCTTCGGTTTTGCGTGGGCCCATCCAAAACTTGGATCATCAGCTTCCAAGATTGATATGCTCATCTACGGTTATGCAAGGACCGCCTGCATTTCTGTTCTGATGAGTTGGGAAGCGCCCTTTTCAAGATATCAGCCATCATCCCCTTCAGAATGCTGGTGGCTTTACGTACGGTTTCCTGTAATACTTTCCTCACAGGAAATTCAAGCATGCCCACCTTCAACTGTTACTGTGTTTTGTTTTCTCATAAAGTATTCATCAGGGTTATGTTTAAATGTTGGCATCATGTAAAAAAATGAATAAATTTTATGAGGATTTTTTTGGATAGTCAAGCATGGGGTGTTACCTCTTCTCCCCTGAAGACACAGGGTTTGCTACAGTGTGTGCTTGGGGGTCCGAATGAGCGCCATGTATATAAGCACGTGGGGCTCGTATTTTTGTGTGTTGGTATCAGAGTCTGGTGCGGTTGCAAAGACTTAACTACCCTTTTTCGCCATGAAATGATAGTTTGAGAAAAGGTCAAACATGTTCTCCATCCAAAAAAGGGAAACGGCGGTTCAAAAAAGGACAAAAATGTCTTTTATCCAGAAAGTTGAGGATGATGTTAACTTTTCAAAGTCCAAACGTTTCATTTGCACCATTTGTTGTAACAAGAGCTCCCTTTGATGATGTACTTTTTACCGTCGTTTGTTGTTGTTGGAGCATCTTTTGTCGTTGTATCGAGTTCAGGTTTTCACCTTGATTTTTAGCTTGTGTTACAACACATTGTCGTCTTCTCGTTCCTGCCTTGTGTTATAAAACATTCTCGGGTTCGTTCCTACCTCGTGGAGATAATTATAAATTGACCGATTGATTCGATCATTGGTGGGCATTATAGGGGCATTTGTCAGCCTTCTCTTTTTACCGTCTTCTTTTCTTCATTTTTGTTAGGCAGTATGGAAAAAAAAATGATGCACAACATTCTAACAAGTGCCATTAAGGCGTTGTGCGTACCTTTTCATGTCATCATGCTATTGTTGAAGAACGTATGTTGTCGTGAGTGTCATTAAGGCGTTGTTTTGTTATTGCAGGTAGATGTTATCTTTTCGACAGTTGAAAAATTAAAGACATTTGTAAGACGCTGGGACCTATTGACAAAAATGCTTGTTTACATATGCGAGGAAGGGCCTTTACCCCATTCGGTATCGTTCATTCACTCAGTATATGCAATGTAACGCAAATCGCGATTGTAGTAACATACTACCGATTTGTGAGATATTGTTTTGTTTGTTAATATCATTTTGTAAGTTATTATGCTGAATTTCCGTATCAATTTGTAATATATTATGCAATATGTATATCGATTTGTAAGATATTATGTGTTTTGTAGTGTCGATTTGTAAGCTATTATACTGAATTGCCGTATCGATTTATAATATATTATGTAATATGTATATCGATTTGTAAGATATTATTTATTTTTTATATCAATTTGTAAGATATTTGTATAAAGAATTTTAAAATGTGTGCATGCGAAAATACATTGTTGCGCGCTTGCAGTGATAATTTTCGTATTCAAATTGCTGCTCATTTAGCAATTTCTATTGAAATCGCTTCACAGCGTTGTAGATATAATTAAATCGCTGTCACGTGAATCACTATCGTCAACACACATATACGACATATCATTTCTTTTATTGGCATGGTAAATAACAACTTGATGCATAGTATAAGCAAATAACAAATCGTTGTTGCTTTTATACTGTGATTCATTTAATCGTTTCTTTGACTTGCTTAACCTTATCGGTATCTATTGTTATATGCATCTAATCATAGTAAATGTATGCGCTGGCTAACGCAAATTGATATCTTGCTTATGACAGTGGTGAGCTTATCATCTGGTTGCAGTGAAGATGATCTATCTCAATCATTGAAAAGTTATGGAGAAGTGCACATCTATATTAATGATGCACTTGAAGAAGTGAACATGTGCACTAATGATGCACCTGATAAAAAGGGTGCAGGCATTGGATTCACTCTTGACATGAATGTTCCAGCAAAAGAAATATAATTTGATAGTGAAGTAGACGATCATGACAATGCACTTGATAAAGGTGCAAACACTGAGAATATACATTATAGTACACTTGACTCTGTTCCTATAGAAGGAATGCAGTTTAATAATGAGGAAACTGCATAGAAATTTTACAATGATTATGCCTTAAAACTTGATTTCAGTGTTAGAAGGTATTCGTTGTCAAAAAATGCACATGATGTCGTGGTAAGAAAGACATATGTTTGTTCTAAGGAAGGTTGAAAGAAGTCAAGTGGAAATCCAATAAGGAGTAAGCAAGATTTAAGATATGGATGTCCAACAAGAATGGTGTTAAGAACACTTTCGAATGAGAAATATGTAGTTCGTACTTTAATCAGTGATCATAACCATGAATTATCAGCTTCATTTATGACTTTTATGTTAAGGTCACATCATAAAATAACTGAAGTGCATGGTGTAATTGCTAATAGCACAAGCATTGCACCAAGGAAGACATACAATTTATGCGCGCACATAGATGGTGGTCGCGAGAACATGTCATTCACACCTATGGATCTAAGAAATCACTTGAGAAACAAGATGACAGATAACATGAAGAATGAAGAAATATGTTCTTTGATTGATTACTTACAAAAGAAATCAAACATTGACCCTGGTTTCTTTAGTGCAATGCAACTGGATGAAGATGGATATGATGTGAATATGTTTTGGTCAGATTCAAAGTTAAGAGTAGATTATGAATGTAAGACCCACGATTTTTCTGAGAAAATTATTTAATTTATGGTGAAATTTCAAATATATATGAATGTAGTAGGTCTCTCTCTCTCTCTCTATATATATATATTCATTTGATTTGAACCCTTGAAATCTTTTATGACTTTTATTATTGACAACATTACATTAAAAGAGTTTTCCTTTTTGAAATGTTTGAGAATGATAAGAAATTAGGAAATGAATTTTAAACTCTAAGTTTAATTTTAAAAAAAGGTAGGTTTTTGGAAATGAGCCAAAATAAAATTTAACAAAGTTCAAAAGAGGTTTTCTAAATTTTGGAAAGTTGGCATAAGGCCAACATCAGCCTAAGGGCATGGGCGCACTCTTGAGTGCAGCCCATGCCACTTTGAAAATACTAAAAAAAAAATGCCGAAAACCATGAAAACTGCCCAAAAGGGGGGGGGTGGCATTTTTGAAAGGATTTTCAAAATTCAAACCCCTAAAGGGGACTCTCAACCGTCCCTTTTTGAAGATTTAATCCGAACCGTCAAAAGAGAAACCCTAGTCCTTTATAAACCTCCTTAAAGGAGGAGAGAGGAAAGGAAATGCATTTTTTTAAAGGCTCTCTCTCTCTCCACAAAATCGTGGGAGTCTTGTGAGAACTGACCCCTCCCTCTTTGCCCTTGTGTAGGGGTGGGTGCCAAAGTTTGGAACTTCTCCCTACACTCCAAGCAAGGGAGCCAACATTTTCTCCCCTCCTTGTTGCCGAAAATCCGATAGCTTAAGGTGAGATTCTTCTTCCCATAGCTGCCATTGTTGCAAACATGTGAGCTTCCACGGTAGTGTTCACCTTGCATATTTCCTTTGCTTGAAATTTTCGAAAAAATGAAGCCTTAGTCCCTTTTTTTTTCTTGCATTGGTTTTGAAATGCAAGGGAAAGGGAAATGGCGGATTCATCCTTATAAAGTTGCGTTTGTTCACCATTCTAATATGTTTGCACACACTCATGTTCATGCACAAGCTCAAGCACTCGTTTCTTTTTTCTTTTGTTTGAGTTTTGTTTTATGCAAATGCTATTGCAATACCTCTTCACCCTTCTTCATGGTTTGGTGTGGATATGGGTGGGCATGGGCCGAACCCTCTAGGTTCGGACACACCCTCGTGTGCTGGTTTGTGGGTCTACTCATGCTGCAACCACAACCCACATGGGTCAGTCTGCAGTACGTCAGCCTTGCCGTGTAGCCCTTCTTTGGGTTCGTGGGTGGAGACACCCTCTTGGGTGCCTTCTAGCCCCTTTGTCAGTCTTTGTTTGACGGCCGGCCCCGGATTCTGCCATGTTATAACAGTAAATTCGGGGTTGTCCATTCAGTTTTCGTGTGGCAAGGAGGTCCCAAACTAGACCAAGCTCGACAACAACGCCCTTTCGGGGATGACCTTGGTCGGTCGGCTGCTGGCCTGGACCAGTCTCGGCTGAGCCACACCCGACCTCTCTCTCTTTCTTTTGGTCTGCCCTTCCTGGCAACTGCATGCACCTTTGGTGCATCTGCAGTTTGGCCAAGCTGCAACCACACCCACAACCGGGTGGGTGTTGGCAAGCTGCAGCCTGGGCCCTTGCCTTAGCCGAACCACCTCATGTGATTATGCATGCATGACCTGGTCTAGACCACGCTCGGTCCAGACCAGTCTTGTTGTTAGACGCCTTGCAGCAGAGGTTTAGGCTGGATGGTTGCAGCTGTGTCCCAATCCGGACCAGATGGCACCACACCTCCACTCTGCCATTCATTGGCGTGGCGTGGCCCTGTCCCTGACCAGACCCGTTCCATTCCTCTACAGTCGACAACATGCAAGCTGGGTGGCTGCATGTTTGGCCGCACCTTGCCGACCTAGATACTTGTGGGCTGCATCCCTTGCGACACCTACTAGTGCCCAACCGCTGTACCTTTCTTCGATCATTTGTCACCTGACAATGCTTACTGGGTTGCACACTGCTACAACATTAGAGTGCAGTGTTAGACAACAGTTTCTTGCTGCACCCCTTCCGCGAATACCCGCTTGTGACAACGCCCTAGTGGCTGCCATTTCACTGCGGAAGTATGCAGACATGGCAACATACCTTGCTATGTTCTTTTTGGCAAGTTTTGTGCCTATGCACAACCCGTTCCTTGCTGCAACTTCCAACAACACCACACTACTACTTTGTTGTCCGGGTATGGGTTCCTTTACAACATGTATTTTTTTTGCACATTGGCGCTGCTGGCAGTACTTAGCGGGCTGCATTTTTCCTGCACGCTTTGAGTTCATGGCAGCAAGTGAGTTGCTGCATTTTTTCCTATACAATTTGCACACTTTTGGCAGCACATAGCTGTTGTAATTTTCTTGCATCGTTGGCGTTTTGGGCAGCACCTTGGCTACCGTTGTTGCGACAAATAAATTACCGCTTGAACTATATATAATTGCTGCCTTTTTATTGCACCCATGACATCTGTTTGTTGCACTTATATTTTAATGTAAATAGCACAATTCAAGCCCAAATGAAGTTATTGCAACTTGAATGCGATATATCACGCTCATTTCTAAGCAAGATTGTGAACTTTACAATGTTAACCATGATGTTTAAATATAGTAGCTTTTCACAATATGCATGATGGAATGACTCATATCACGTGTACTTGTCGCACATCTTGACACGGTTGCAAGTATACACATGAGCATGATATTATATGAAAATATTAATGCTATAACGTGTTGTGGAATGATTCAAGAATCATATGCGAAAGTTATGGTTGTTTGTGCAATGAATTTTATTGCTAAAATACACTCCACATTTGCACATATTGATACAATCTTGATATGAAGCATATGTGACATGCTTAGTTGGTACAATTCGCATTTTAGTACGTTTAAGGAATTGTCAAAAATATGGAATTGAAATAATTACACATGCACATGGCTCATGCAAGGGCAACAAGATGGTGTTAATGAATTAACACATTTTTCGCAGCACATTTGACTGTCATATCACGCGTGCACTACTTGACACAACTACGAAATTACTATCGTATGCATGATATTCAAACATTGTGATACTTTTGAATTACGCTTAATGAAGCATACTACTTGGCATGGTTATGAATTTTACGTTATGCGCATGATGTGACATGAAATATCAATGTTATAGCACATATTGAACACTTGTCACTTGCACATCATGTCACTGAACTCAAATGGATTGATTGAAGCATGCTTATAGTCAAGTGCTTATAGTTGAGCTATGAATGCGCAATGTTACTACTTGAATCAACGTCTTGAATAGACTCTTGTATCTTTCACATCACATGGGTGTATATGCACATTTAACACTTGACTCGTTCCAAATGATAAGGGGACATGAACATCACAATAGGGATATGACACATGTTTATAAATCTTGTGCACTTTGGAACTCCATGGCGAGTTGTGTTGGTTGTTGGCCCTTTTTCGTGAACAGGGCTCACTTGTGCTTGTTGTGTCATAAACCCTAATGAATGTGTGATGGTCGCCTTCACAGGTGAAGAGCTCTTTTGAGGCCGTGTGAGGCTTGAGCACGTGAATGGGTGGGCTAGACCTTTGAGAGTTATTTGTGTTGACCTGCGGGGAACACAAGGCTAGATGGGCCTAAGTACCTTAAGATGAGAGAATGTGTATTAGCTGTAGCCCTAAAAAGATAAACCGCCCAGTCGTTCATTCATAAAATGGTTCACCTTGGAGAGAGTGGATGATACAGCCCTGAGTGACCGATCAATTTTACAACACGTTTTAAGGAGAAAAAGTATCCTTTGGCCTCTAGTCACTCAGAGTTAGGGAGGTTGAGGTGACCTATTAAGGTGCCTCAGCTACTGCAGTACTGCGGATTACAATCTGTTACCTATGCGAGGTTTTTTCTCGGCCATGGGCCACCCTCATGAGGTTTTACTCGGCATGTTAGTATCTCGGTTATCACATAATATAAAATAATAAATGCCGGTGATATTTTTTACAGAATGCGAGGTTCTTTCGCGTACCTAAAGGAGTAATCAATACAGAACAATTAAACTAACTTGCTAACTACCGATGTATGAATTGATGCTTATGTTGTAGTTTAGTTCTTAGTTGTTTAATTGCTTAATTGATTGAATGTTTAATTTAACTGTCTCATCATGCTAGTTGATATTATTGCCTATTGTTTATCTTGCTTACTGTTCTTTAAGTGCTTATAGTTGTACTTGTTCATTAGTGCAAATGTTTCTAACTGTCCCATCATGTTAGATTTACTTGTGCTTTTAATTTAAATAGCCATGTTAATCATTACACATCATGATATTACTGCTTATGTTTTGCTAAATAGATAGTTGTGGATATTATCTCACCAACTCGCAAGAGTACTGACCCCGTTATATGGGGATACAGGTGACGATTGCTTGGGTGCGATCGCGATGGCTGCGTGATAGAGGCTTGGGACCCACACTCTGGACTTACGCGGTCTTGACAGTTGGTTTGAAAAATTCTTCAGTTTTTGGGAGATCTTTTTGTAAATGAAATGATATACACTTCTTTGTCTCATTTTGTAACCCATTGGTAATGAAAAGTTTCTTTTTGTTGATCATTCTGTAACTCACTCAAATTTTCCAAGTGATTTTCCTTATGGTTTTTCGCTTGCGAAATGTTAAAAAAAATTCTAAAAATCTAAAGATTTTCCAAGTTGGGATATTGGGGCGTCATAATGAATGCTTCACTGATGTTCTTGTTTTTTATATGACAATATAGATTAATACTGAACAATGGCCATTTACACAGTTTGTCGGAGTGAACCATCACTCACAGAGTTGTATATTAGGCGACATTTTTTTTATGACTAGACCAATGAAAGCTTTGAGTGGTTGTTCAGAGTATTTACACAAGCAATAAATGAGAAGCAACCAGAAGCTGTACTTACAGATGATGATCACATAATTTTGGCTGCAGTGTCTCATGTATGGTCAGATACACATCATGGACTATGTTTGTAGCATATCTTTTAAAATGCAGCAAAGAACATAAGACACATTTAATCAGAAGATAATTTGACAAAAAGTTTACGAGGTGTGTACTTGGGAGCATTGGCGAGGCCACCTTTATGTCTGATTGGGAGGAAATGATTCAGATGTACGACATTAAAGGCTATCTGTGGTTACAAAATTTATATGCAGAAAAAGAGAAGTAGGCATTGGCATATGAAAGACAATACTTTTGTGCAGGTATGATAAGCACACAAAGAGCTGAATCTATGCATGCCACACTGAAGAAAATCTTGTATTCATATTTAATAATGTTTCGCTTCATAAAACAATATGAATGATTTGTAGACGGTCTTAGACAGAATGAGCTTGAACAAGATGTGAAATGCTTCAATACATGCCCTGTAACTTTGGACATGAAAATATTGATGCGACCTGTAGATCTGTATACACTAACTGTATTTGAATGGATTAAGAATGAAGTTATATAGGTCATGAATTGCGACATAGGACACATGCAAACTGAGAATATGCACAAATATCATATTGTATGAGAGGGCAAACAACATTTGAAAAGGCAAGAAGCACATATTACACACAATGTTGACAACATAATAGTTGAATATACGTACAAAATGTATGAATTTAAAGGTATTTTATGTCGTCATGCATTAAAGACACTTAATCAAGAGAAGATACAAGAAATACCTGAGTCATATATAATGTGAATATGGACAAGACAAGCAAAAATTAAACTGCTGGATACAGATAATGTCAGTCAATCTGGTGTTGATGAGAAGTGTCACATAGCCTCCTGTTACCAACAATCATTTAGGTCACTTATGTATGTTGCATATTTGACATCGAAAAGTGAAGAAGCCTATGTGTGCATGAGAAAAGTGTCAAAGGAGTTACTTGAAAACATGCAGTTAATTCACCACCAGTCTGTTGCAACTCATGAAGACCAGTCTCAAAAAATGAGAGTGAACAGTGAAGGTGAAAATCATGCTTCCCTTGACCCGCATGAGAAGTTACGCCGAAGCGTAAACATCATCTTCAACAAGTCAGGAGTCAATGTTGTAGATTATGATAGAAAATTTTACCTAGTAAAGGGTACCAAAAGAAAACTTGCCTCTGATCGCAGTCTTTGGAGGACAAAGAGTGCACTAGAATTGGTTGTCAAGAAAAGGTCTAAGAAACAACCAACCCCTAAGAAAAAGCAACCAAGCCCTTCACATAAACATGTATGTGATATATTATATTACTTTTCATGTAAATTGTATTACATGCTGCTTATCAATATCCAACTTGTGTAATTTTCAACATGCAGGAATACCCTATAGACGTGCACTACAACGTTGGAACCTTCAATCCTTCCGACCAGTTTAGTGGAACGATAACCTCAGTTTTACAAGTCTTTTGGTATGTAATCAATGTTGGGAGGATGCTTGCATTTCTTGTGAAACTTATTGTAGTGTCTTATATTGTTATGTTTCATGACATACTCAATTCAATTCGAAAGCGAGCTATGAAACACAGGAATCACGTGTGAATTCTGTTTAACAATGTATCCTTTACATGTATAAATCGTTGTAATATGTATCCTCCACGTGTATAAATCGTTGTCTCATCTAGCCTACAGGGCTACAATTTTGATACCGTAGGTAAATCACCGTTGTTCAGTGCTTATACCATTAGTAAAAATCATTGTCTCATCTAGCCTTCATATATACAAATCGTTATACATATACTGTAGTTGAATCACTGCGCAAAAAGTTATTCTGTAAATAAACTGTCTTAAAAGTAAAAAGTTATTATATTTACTATCTGTGCATGATCGTTGTTAAATTGTTGTAGCTTAATTTTTACACCATTACTAAATCACCTCTATGGTGATTTATTTGTTATATAAATCATTATACCATGTAGTGTCCTATCGCGATTTACACAATGACGTCTATGTCGGCTACAACTGGATGAAAAACGCATTGTGTATGAGTACAAATCATGGTAAAAGTACACGAATAAATTGTTGTCTCATCTAGCCTTCACATATTCATATCATTGTATACATATTGTAGTTGAATCATTGCATAAAATGTTGTTATGTAAATAAATACTATTAAAAGTACCAAATAAATTTAATTAAATTATATATACGTCTCACAACCAACCCAATCCAATAACCCCCCACCTAAACCCATAAATACAAATCGACGTAAAATTCAATGATAAAAATTTAGGTAAATTCAACGATACATATTGTTTTACAACATGAAACCGATTTACGTTTTTATACAAAATTAACATTTTAGTAATAGTTGCAAATCGATATGAGTAAATTGTGATATTACATATCGATATCATTCACAAAGACAAACAAAGATATATCATTATCACAATAGCTTCTTAAATACAAATCGACGTTATTTACAACCATATTCATTTACCAAAAATATGAGTATCTAGTTACAATACATCATGACCAATGGTTTGACCATGAAACGATTTACACAAATGACTGATTCATAAATGACCAAAAAAAAAACAATCGATGTGATTTACAACCATAATCATTTATGAAAAAACCTAGTCTTTTTTTACATGACCACAATGGTTTGGCTTAGATAAAATACATGACCATCATCATAAAAAAAAACAGATATCATCACCAGTAGGAAATTATCGGGATGTCTAATTGTATCTATGAAATAACTGCGATAACAATGTCTTTGTTTGTCTTTGTGAATGATATCGATATGTAATATCGTGATTTACTCATATAGGTTTGCAATTGTTACTTAAATCAATTTGTAAATCGTTATAGAACATATCGTTGACATAGACAAAGCCCATAAAAGCAAATCGCTATAGGACAAATCTTTTTCGCTTTATGTTCGTGGTTGTACATGTTGTGATCAGACACTTCTTCTATGAAAAACAATTTACGATCTATTATAGAAAGAATTATATGATCATAGAATGTTATGTCACATAATGAATTATAATAGGTCGCAAGCCAATCAGTGTCAAGCAAATCGCGATAGCACGTAGCCTTCATACGTACAAATCATAATTTCCACTGTAAATCATTGTGTAAATTGTGATAGGAATACCATAAAAGCAAATCATAATTTTCACTGTACACAATGCTAATCGCTTTTACGATTTTCATTAATAAAGGCCAAACATTACAACGATTTGTTTATTGGCACTAATGTTTTACACTTATTAAAAAAGAATACATTGTCCAGGCCTAAAACCCTAATTTATTTAACCTCTCTTTCTTTTTTCTGTGGCAACACATCTTCTTCTTAGCAGAATATTCAATAAACGATATTGCAATTTTTTTCTACAGTACACAACACAAATCGAATATATGTCATAAAAGAGACAAGTTTTAAAGAAACTAGTCATGAGGTTTAGTTAAAGCCTGTAAAAGCAAATCGCGATAGGATAAATCTTTTTTGCTTTATGTTTGTGGCTATACATGTCGTGATCAGACACTTTGTCTATGAAAAACAATTCTCGATCTATTATAGAAAGAATGATATAATCATATATTTCCACTGTAAATTCTCGATCTGTTATAGAAACAATTCTCGATCATTTCAACTTTTTATCAATCATTGTGTAAATCACGATAGCAAGACCGTAAAAGCAAATTATGACATTCATTGTACACAATGCTAATTGATTTTATGATTTTTATTTACGAAGGCCAAACATTACAACAATTTGTTCAGTGACATTAGTGTTTTTCGCTTGTTAAAAAAAGAATACATTGTTCAGGCCTAAAACCTGTTGTTCAGGTTGTCCATCATCACCGATCCGACCTGTTTTTCAGGTCTAAAACCCTAATATATTTAACCTCTCTTCCTCCTTTCTTCGATATACTCCATGAGAAATATGCTACAGTTGTGCGGGCTCAATCTTCTCTGCCTCTTGGAATCCATACCTCATGCAACTTTGTCAGCTCTGCCTCGAAGCTTTATGCACTAGCCTGCAGGCATGAATGCATGAATGCATGAGAAGCCTTATATGTGCTCAATCTAAATGCTTGCAAGGGTACCACGATTGTGGCGTATTTTTCATGAAGTATATCGAAGTTTACACAGAATATAACAATGACAAATATGCTACAATCGTGTAGTTCCATCTTCTTTGCCTGTAGAAACATATTAATGATGATGGGATCCCATACATTTAGCAACTTTGTTAGGTCTGCCTCGAAGCTTTCTGCACTATTAGTGTTTCCTTCTGCAAATTCATCTTGCAGCCATCTGATGTTCTCTTGGAGCTCTTTGTTGAGTTTTTGGGCACCTTTTTTGTGGATGTTCCAGTAACATTAGCAAAATATTCAATAAATGATCTGTCACATTATATTGCAATTTCTTTCTACAGTACACAAAACAAATCAAATATACGACGTAAAAGAGATAAATTTTGAAGAAACTCATAACGCGGTTTAAAAAATATATGCTTGATTTGCCATCGCTGGTCGTGTAGTTGTCGAAGTCTCTTTCCTCTCCATCGACACCCCCTTTGCGATGAAGCAGGTTATATATTCAGCCCATGAACACATCGTTTATAAAGGAGACATCGGTTCGTCTGTTCCTTACTCACAAAGCAAAGTGAAGCAACAACCTCTTGAACTTGTGCGGCATGTCATTTATTTATAAAGGAAACATCGTTTCACATACTGCTCCTTTTCAAAAATCATACACAAAGTATATAATTATATAAACAAATAAATTACATTGCACATTAATTAAAAAATATCAATTTGTATTTATCAAGTTACCTAGATTTGTACTTTACCAATAAACATCGTGTCATTATACCAAATGGTGTCACATAATGATTTACACAATGACCTCTATATTATTGAAGTTCATTCAATTTATACTTTACTAATTCTAAACATTGTCTTGATTTGTTTATTATTCTTTTTTGCCTTTAATGAATCAGTCATTGTGTAAACCGTGATGGTATGTATCGTTCACTTAGACAAAGCTCGTAAAGGCAAATCGCAATAGGATATTCAAACGGATTTGGTTCGATTGTTGGATGAGTTTAGGTGGGATGGATGTACAGATCGTGATAGAACGATCTCTTATAAAAAATAAATCACGATCTCTTATAGTACTGGTTGCAATCCAATCGGTATCAAGCAAATCGCAATAGCACGTAGTCCTTATACGTACAAATCATTTTAGCCTTTTATCAATATTTGTGTAAATCATTTCAGTCGTTTATCAATTATTGTGTAAATCGCGATAGGAAGATAGCTCATAAAAGCAAATCATAATTTTTATAGTACACAACGCTAAATGTTTGTTTGATTTTCATTTATGAAGGCCGATCATTACAACGATTTGTTCAGTGGCATTTGTGTGCTACACTTATTAAAATAGATTTATACACTTATAGAATGTCACATTACAGAAAAAAATTATAGAATTACAACAAAGAATTATAGAATCTCAACAAATAATTTTCAAGATGTCGATTTGTATTTATGAAGTTACCGCAACAACGATATCGATATGTTTGTAAAACCCTAATATAGATTTATGTAAAACCTTATTTTATGTAAAACCCTACCCGACCTGTTGTCTAGATCTAAAACCCTAATCTATTTAACCTTTGCGACAACACAACTTTTTCTTTTTTCTCCGCCTTCTTCTTCTTCTCCCTTGTATTTTTCATTCTTCTTTTATTCTTATGTGTTCCTTCTACCTGTACTTGATAAATGGAGTTAGAAGCTTACGTAGAATATAATGACCATAATCATCCTCAATCGTTGTCGCCATATCGGAGCAAGCATAGATATTCTGCATGATAGACAGGGGGTGATGCTGATGACCATCTATTTGATCTATTCCTACTGCCTAATCTTCAATATACTTCAAGACAACTATGTTACAGTGGTGAGGACTCCATACTTCTCTCTAAAGTAGTGCATAACAATTTTTGCTATACTCCATCGTTCACAAATCATAGTTCACTATTGAAAAAATATCTGCCAAATGGTGCACTAGGTTGGCATTAATAATGAGCTTGTTTGCTTGGAGAGAATGTATCATCAGCTGCACATAGAATTGCTTTGCAGCAGGAAATGAACTCGATGATGAATGATATGGATGTTTTGGTGATCTCTTCTGTAAAAATGGGAGTCTCTAAAAGATAGATATGCATTTGACAAAAATGTTCTGTAAATAACTTTTCACACCTGGATTGCATTAAAAACACATCACTATTTGGATGTGGGTTTCATACTGGTGATTATATATGTCTTCTTTGATGATGATGGTTATGTATTGTATCTAAGCCAAACCATTGGTCATGATGTATTGTAACTAAATGCTAATATTTTTTGTAAATGAATGTGGTTGTAAATTATGTGGATTTGTAGTTATGAAGTTACCACGATAACGATGTCTTTGTCTTTGTGAATGAAATCGATTTGTATTTAAGAAGTTAACTCGATTTGTATCATTGAAGTTATATCGATTTGTACTTTACTAATTCTAAACAGGATGTCGATTTGTACCATTGAATAAGTCATTGTGTAAATCGCTATAGATAACGCTAATCGCTTTTATGATTTTTATTTATGAAGGGCGAACATAACAACGATTTGTTCATATAGACAAAGCTCGTAAAACCAAATCGCAATAGGATAAATATTGTTATTTTATGAAACTTAAAGAATATTGGTTGTAAGTCGATTTGTATTTATCAAGTTACCTAGATTTGTAGTTCACTAATAAACATCTTGTCGATTAATTTTTCTTAATCTTTTTCACCTTTTATCAGTCATTGTGTAAATCGCTATAAGACAAATCCTTGTACATATATTCTATTTGAATAATTTTACAAGACAATGTCCTATAGCGATTTACAAAATGACGTCTATATCAGAGACAACGATTTGCCTTTGCTACAAATAACAGTCCAACTTATTGGCGTGTTTACTAAAATTGAAATTTTATTTCAACCCAGAGAGATTTACATAATTTGTATACACAGTCTTACAAAATTTGTATACAAAATTTGTATATACAGTCTATAAAATCTGTTAGAAATCTTTGTGCATCATATTACTTAGAGGGGGGTTGCGTTGTTCATTGTCTTCTAGGTATTCTTGCTGGTTGAGTTTTTTTCTCTTCCGTAATTAGAAACTTCATCAATTTTTTACATAGTTTTGTGCGGAATCCGGGTATATCATCCTGCAACAAAAATGTAATATGATACCAATATATGAATTGAGTCCTCAATAATAGAGGATAATAAAACATGTTTAAGTGTAGAGCATACAATGTCGAAATCAGGTTCTCGTCCATTGTATATTGCTTTAATATACTTCATTACAAATATGCCATAATCGATGCCATTATTTTGTAAAGAAGCATCGTGTGTTGAGCGAAACTTCCACTCGCCAATGTAGACACCCAAAACGTCTTTGACGAATCCCTCCTATGGTTAATGCAGAAGCAAGTAAATTTTGCACCACCGTGCAAGATACGATACACTTATAGATAGAAACTTACCAAATGTATAATGTCACATTGTACACCAGCGTGAAAGTCTAATGAGTTGTAGCACCATAGTTATTTTTTCCGTAAATTCATCACGTATAAGACCCAATGCTCAGAAGTTTGCCAAAGTGTAGGAATCAATATCTACATATCGATACAATATCTTACAAATCGATAGTACAAATCATGTTAGGACTGTTATGCCTAAACCTTAGACAAGAGGTTTCTTCACTTACCTTTTCACTTGATCAAAAGTCTCCGCAGTGATCATAGTTACCCCAGTACGGTAGTCCATCTTGAAATCCAATGGAGTATGACATTCGATGAACAAAACTCTATTGAACGAAACAATGATAATAATAAGATTAAAACATGAAGCAACAAATGTAAATAAAAAAATAAACATATAAGAGAACCAATATATCATGAAATAGGGGGTGACAACACATCTAGTATTGGTTATTGCGTTGCTTTCAATATACATGACGAAATCGGATATAGTTTGTTTGCAACAAATATGCACGTGCTAACATATATACCCATGGCATACATAAATATATAACTGATAGTGGTTTCATACGTACAAAATTACTGATAGTGTTTTCTTCTGCAAATTTATCTTGCAGCCAATTGATGTTATCTTGAAGCACTTTGCTTAGTTTTTGGGCACCTTTTTTTGTGGATGTTCCACTGACATTAGGAGAATCTTCAATAAACGATATTGAAATTTCTTTCTACAGTACACAACACAAATCAAATATACGCCATAAAATAGATAAATTTTGAAGAAACTCATCATGAGGTTTAGACAATATATGCCTAATTCGTCATCGCTGACCGTGTAGCTATCATCGTCTCCTTACTCATCATCAATAACACCTTTGCGATGAAGCAGGTTATATGTTCAAATCATAAACACGTTATTTATAAAGGAAATATTGGTTCATCTATTTCTTACTCACGAAGCAAAGCGAAACGACACCCTCCTAAACTTGTGCGATGTGTCATTCATGTATAAAGGAAACGTCATTTTACATAGCGCTTATTTTAAAAAAGCATGCACAAATAAATTTTATTGCACATTAATTAAATTAAATTAAAAAATGTCGTGTCATCGACCTTTTACAAAAATCGACAACTAAGTCTTGATTTTCATTTACGAAGGGTGAACATTACAATGATTTGCTCACATAGATAAAGCTCGTAAAAGCAAATCGCGATAGGACAAAAATTGTTATTCTATGAAACTTAAAGAATTTTGGTTGTAAGTAAATTTTTATTTACCAAGATACCTAGATTTGTACTTTACCAATAAACATCGTGTCAATATATTTTTTCTAGATTTTTTTTTATCTTTTATCAGTCATTGTGTAAATCATGATAGGATATATCGTTCATATAGACAAAGCTCATAAAAGCAAATCACGATAGGACAAAAATTGTTATTTTATGAAACTTAAAGAATTTTGGTTGTAAGTCGATTTGTATTTATCAAGATACCTAGATTTGTAGTTTACCAATAAACATCGTGTCAATTTATTTTTTCTATATTTTTTTTTGTCTTTTATCAGTCATTGTGTAAATCACGATAGGATATATCGTTTATATAGACAAAGCTCATAAAAGCAAATCACGATAGGACAAAAACTGTTATTCTATGAAACTTAAAAAATTTTGGTTGTAAGTCAATTTGTATTTATCAAGATACCTAGATTTGTAGTTTACCAATAAACATTGTGTCAATTTATTTTTTCTATCTATTTTTCATCTTTTATCAATCATTATGTAAATCGTGATAGGACATACCATTTACATACACAAAGCTCATAAAAGAAAATCGTGATAGGACAAAAACTGTTATTCTATGAAACTTAAAGAATTTTGGTTGCAAGTCGATTTGTATTGATCAAGATACTTAGATTTGTAGTTTACCAATAAACATCGTGTCGATTTTTTTTCTACATCTTTTTCGTCTTTTATCAATCATTATGTAAATCACGATAGGACATATTATTCACATAGACAAAGCTCGTAAAAGCAAATTACGATAGAACAAAAAATATTATTCTATGAAACTTAAAGAATTTTGGTTGTAAGTCAATTTGTATTTATCAAGATACCTAGATTTGTAGTTTACTAATAAACATCATGTCTATTTATTTTTTCTACATCTTTTTCATCTTTTATCAGTCATTGCGTAAATCGCGATATGACATATCATTCACATAAACAAATCTCGTCAACGTAAATTGCGATAGGATAATTTTTTTTGCTTTATGTCCGTGGTTGTATAAATCGTTACAGTGAAATCGATTTACAACTGTTACTTAAATCGGTATCAAGTTGTCAATCCATTTGTATTTATGACGTTACCTCGATTTTTACTTTATCTAGTCTAAACATCGTCCCGATTTGTTTATTGTTTTTTTCCACCTTTTATGAATCAGTCATTATGTAAATCGACTGTGTGATGGGTTTAGGATTTGGTGGGATGAGATGTATTCGATTGTGTGATGGGTTTAGGTGGGAGAGTGATTAGATTGGGTTGGTTGTGAAACCCATTTAGATCTCATGAAATCCAAACCCAATCTAAACTATTAAGTATAAATATATAGAGATATATATCTACATATATATTTTTAATTAAATTTATTTGGTTATCAAATGAACCCAAATTCTATTTATTTAAGAGGATCCATTTGAAATTTAGATAGATCCAAAACTTAAATCCTAAACCCCAAACTCCAAACCCCAAAACCTAAACCCTAAAATCATAAACCCTAAACCGTACAACATAAAACCCTAAAACCTAAATCCTAAACCCTAAACCCCTAAAACCCTAAACCCTAAACACCAAAACCTACATCCTAAACCCTAAATTCTAAATTCCTAAACCCTAAAACCTAAAACCTAAAACCCTAAACCCTAAACCCTAAACCCTAAATCCTACAACATAAAACCCTAAACCCCTAAAACCCTAAACCCTAATCACCAAAACGTACAACCTAAACCCTAAATTCTAAATCCTAAACCCATAAAACCCAAAAACCTTAAACCTTAAACCTAAACCCTAAACCCTAAATTCTAAAACCCTAAACTCTAAACCCTAAATTCTATAAAAAATGGGTGTACAGATCGTGATAAAACACCTTCTATAAAAAACAAATTGAGATCTCTTATAGAACTGGTTGCAATACAAACTGTATCAAGCAAATCACGATAGCACGTAGCCTTTATACGTATAAATCGTTTCAGCCTTTTATCAATGTTTGTGCAAATCGTTTCAACCTTTTATCAATCAATGTGTAAATCCAGATAAGAAGATATCTCGTAAAAGCAAATCATAATTTTTATAGTACACAACGCTAAATGCTTGTTCAATTTTTATTTATAAAGGCCGATAATTACAATGATTTGTTCAGTGGCATTTGTGTGCTACACTTATTAAAATAGATTTATACACTTATAGAATGTCACGTTACAGAAAAGAATTATAAAATTATAACAAAGAATTATAGAATCCCAACAAATAATTATTAGGACGTCGATTTGTATTTATAAAGTTACTGCGATAATGATATTACTTTATTTGTCTTTGTGAATGATATCGATATGTTTGTAAAACCCTAATATAGATTTGTGTAAAACCCTATTCTATGCAAAACCCTACCCGACCTGACCCGTTGTCCATGTCTAAAACCCTAATCTATTTAACCTCTCTTCCTCTTTTCTACGGCAACACAACTTCTTCTTCTTCTTTTTTCTCCTCCACCTCCTTCTTCTTCTTCTTCTTTTTCTTCCTTGTATTTTTCTTTCTTCTTTGTTCTTTTGTGTTCCTTCTATCTGTGCTTGATAGATGGAGTTTGATGATGATTATGGTAGTTATCTTCTGTGTATACAGGGGTGATGTTGATGACCATCTATTTGATCAATTCCTATTGTCGGACCCTCCATCGTTCACAAACCATACTTCGCAGTTAAAAAAATATCTGCCTAATCTTCGATATACTTTAAGACAAATATGCTATAGTCGTGTGAGCTTCATCTTCTACACATGTTGGTATCCCATACAATATACAACATTGACTATTTAGACATGGGTCTCATACTAGTGATGATATATGTTTTCTTTGATGATGATAGTCATATATTATATCTAAGCTAAATCGTTGGTCATGATATATTGTAACTGAATACTAATATTTGGATGTGGGTTTCGCACTGGTAATAAACTACATTGCATATTAATTAAATTAAAAAATATTGTTTTTTTTGCCTTTTACAAAACTCATCACCGCGATAGTATTTATCATTCACATAGACAAAGCTCATCAATGTAAATCACGATAAGACAATCGGTATCAAGCAGATCGCGATAGCTCGTATCGTTACAGTAAAATCGATTTGCAACTAAGTCTCAATTTATAGTTTACTAAGTCTAAACATCATGTCAATTTGTTTATTGTTTTTCTTTTCTACCTTTTATGAATCTGTCATTGTGTAAATCGTGATAGAATATATTGTTCATATATACAAAGCTCATAAAATTAATTTACGATAGGACAATCGATATCAAGCAAATCGCGATAGCACGTATCGTTACAGTGAAATCAATTTGCAACTAAGTCATGATTTGTATTTTACTAAGTCTAAACATCGTGTTGATTTATTTATTTTTTTTTTTTGCCTTTTATGAATCAGTCATTGTGTAAATCATGATAGGACATATCGTTCATATAGACATAGCTTGTAAAAGCAAATTACGATAAAAAAACATTATTATATTATGAAACTTAAAGAATTATGATTCTAAGTAGATTTGTATTTATTAAGTTACCTAGATTTGTATTTATCCGACCTTAACCGTTGTCCAGGTCTAAAACCCTAATCTATTTAACCTCTCTTCCTCTTTTTTGCGGTAACACAACTTCTTCTTCTTCTTTTTCTTCAGCCTTCGTCTTTTTCTTCTTCCTTGTATTTTTCTTTCTCCTTTGTTCTTTTGTGTTTCTTCTACTTGTGCTTGATAGATGGGGTTTGATGCTGATAACATACTTGTTTCATGCCATGAGGAAAGATTTGTATAATCTTTGATGATGATTATGGTGGTTATCTTCTATGTATACCTCAATATATTCATGACACATACGACTGTGGCATATTTGTCGTGAAGTATATCGAAGCTTACACAGAATATAACAACCACAATCATCCTTAATCGTTGCCGCCATACCAGAGAAAGCACAAATATTCTGCATCAATATATTCATGCTTGTTGGAATCCATACCTGTAAGACCCGCAATTTTTCAGATGATTTCTGAATAAAATTCATGAGGCATTTACCGGTAAAAATAGCATTTTTTCTCAGAATGCAAAACGAATCAATTCCTACGAACCAGTTATACTTAAGATATTCGTCGCTTTGCGAATATATGCTCAAACACTCTGGAAGCTATAACTTTCTACCTGGACGAAATCAAGAGATTTTCTCGAGCCAACTTTCTTAGTTACATCAATACGAAGAGGATGGCGTACTCAGAATTTTTCAGAAAAAATCTCCAAAAAGCCGATTTTTTTGCAGGACCTGCAAAAATATTTGTGGGACCCACAAAAATATTCCTCAGAAAATATTCTAGAATGTTCTGAAATATTCTCAGGATATTTTCAGAACTTTCCAGAGAATATTCCCTCTGGATAAGATCAAACAGTCAGATGGATAAGACCAACTTGATTTTCTGAAAAAGAGCAGAGGCATTTAAGTAAATGGGCTTGCTTAGGGGCTAAGCAAGCTTTCCTATAAATAGAGGAGAGCCCCCTTTGAAAAAATTGTCCCCCCCCCTTGCCTCCTCTTTCTCTCTCCTAAACCTCCCCTACCTAGCCCACTTGGTCTGAGCTTGCCTGACTTGGCCTGAGCTTGCCTGACCTGGTCCTAGCTCACCTGACCTGGTCTGAACCCACTTGACTTGGTCCAAACCTAGTTGACTTGACTTGAACCTAGTTGGGTTTGAAGTCAAAGTCAAAGTCCTTTTTTGTCCCAGATTCTGGTTTGGATTTTTCTGAACCCAGACCTAGTCGGACCTCTCAAAAGAAGGATGAAACCTCATTCGAAGCATCAGAGCATTTTGGAGTCGTTTCTTCCACGATTTGAAGTAAGTTCGCTACGTTGATCCACCTCTCTCAAGTATTTGCTTGTTTGTATATAGTATATACTTTCTGAAGTAGTATCTGATCCCAGTTCTTGGTTGAACCCTTTAGGATACTTTGGTGTTCATCCGCTCATCTCGTAACTATCGTCTGATATATATGTTCAATTATGCAGTATATGCATTCTTAAAAATGGTATCTCACCCTAGTTCTTGGTTGAACTCTTCAAAACACTTCGGTGTTCACCCGCTCGCCTCGTAACTATCGTTGGATGCAGATCTTGGTGTATATCGTCTGGATCGGGCCGCTGCGTCTTATATCGCCAAGGTTGTGTACTTTATCATTCGTCATCGCGTCGTATGATGCCAAGGCTCACTGCTTTCTGAAATTTCTGATTAATGCACTTTCGATTATGCATTTACTTACGCCGTCGCGTTGAATGACGCCAAGGCTCCTGCTTTCTGCAAATATATATGTAGAATATTTCGTTAAGTTACACACCCTGAATAATAGTATATGCATTTCCTTTACACTGCCGTTGTATAAAGCACATGCTTCTGCTTATACTACATATATGGCGCGTAAATGAGCGTTCAAAATGAAGATCAACTCCAAATCGCCAATGTGATTCCCTTACCGCTCATCGTTCAAGATTCTGCTTGACGAATAAAACCCCTATTGAAAAGGCTTCGCTTTTTGGCAAAATGTTATTTTCGTAAATACTAAGTCATTTACGTATGACCTGGCTATGGCCCACGGTTTCCAATAACCTTGATGGATGCAAGGTACGCACAACAGTGCATATTCATTTCTCGAGTTAAGCGTAGCGATTTTTTGTCAAAGAGGAGAGATGTCGCTGAAATGGATAAAAGAAACACACACTTTCTCCGTCAAAGAGAGGAAGTGCTGCTAAAATTTCTGAAGAAGCTAAGAATAACTCAAAAAGAATGTAGCAGAATGATCCATTATATAGCGGAGTGCTACCCAGTTCATGAAATGCTTTCTACAACATAGAAAGGTTTGTCGCACCACTGCCGATAGAGCAGGAGAGGTACTGATGGAATGGTTGGCAGAAGAACTGCCGAAACCAGTTGAATGGCACAATGATGTCCGTTGTTGGAACGATGCCAGAATGGCTCATCTCCCAAATGCCTGTAAGGGCACCTTACTCGTAAGGGCTGCTGAGCCAAAGTAGAGGTTGCGCCTTGACTAGGTTTGGACTCGTTGCGTAAAAATACACTGAGTAGTCGATCTATTTAGATCGAGTCATATGCATTCTCATTGAGAACAGTTTACACAACAAGACTTGTAAGGGCCGCAGAGCCAGAATGTGTTGTTTTCACTCGGAAGAGGTGTGATGCTCATGATGGCCGCAGTGCCGAAAGCGCTATTCAGCATGCATATGAATAAGACTTAAGGTCGCATATACCCCGTGGTTGAAAATCGTGTTAGAGGTATCCCTCTCAGTTAATGACTGTGTTGGGGCATACTGAATGGGGTCGGTCGGGTACATACTCCCGTAGTGTTGAGGCATGAGCTGCCTAAATGGCATGTAATATCTGTCCAAGTAATTGTAAGACTGGCAGACCCCTTCAAGAATTATGCTCACTTTGGAATGACAGTGATGGTACAACCTTGAGTGACATGTATTTTACTTTGGACCTGATAGAGTCCACAATGACCTCAGTCACTCATGGATTTTGGGGTCGTGGTTATCCTTAAGATCTAAGGATTGAACCCAACTACTATAAGTAGATGATGCATCCGAATATGGGCCTAGTAGAGTTTTCCGAGTTGAAACACATTGCCCTACTATGGATAGGGTCAACAAGCCTCTGGGGTATTTAAAATACATAAAATAATCAACCCCCAGAACGTCGAGTTGATGCTCGGACAATTGCTTCGCCTGCGTACCAAGGGTGGAAGAGGTTAATTATCGAAACAATGCATTAGCTCTAGGTTCAGCGATGCTTGAATGTATGAGTGTATAGACGTTGTTGAGTCAGTCCTGTATAACCTTTGTGAAGGTGTCATGATCGGTATACGACTGGACCGACTGGGCAAAAACATGTGTTGTATCCGCACGACTAAGCAAAGCTCGAGGAGTTGTTCTTAGATACGTGGGATACAGATGTACCAAGTATGAAGACTTGAGCTAGACATCCCTTTGAGACCCGGAAGGGGTCAAGGCTAAGTAATGGAGACTTGAGCTGATGTTCAACTCATGACCCTGAGGAGGCTCTTGCGATATACGCTAAGTCATGGAGGCTTGAGCATCGTTATTGAGAACTGCGACCCTGAGTGGTCAACGCATTTACTTGAGTTGAATGGATGTGTGATTGTTTGCTTACCAGACTATCAGTGGTTATGACCTCGTTTAATGGGGATTTCAGGTGTTGAACCTGCGTTGCGATATGCGAAGCAAGGCGGCATCAAGTTCCAGGGTTTCTCTATACAGAGTTGTACTACTTTCTTTTATTGAACCTATACTGTTTTTCCAAGCAATGATGTTGTAATAAACATGTGGGTTTTGATAAAATGGAACACTTAGGTGGTCAATGAGTTGCTTGGCCACATACCTGTAATGTGATCAAAGTTTTCTAAAACTGACGACTTATTATCATGTGATTTCGCTGCTAAAAGCTTTTCTAAGTTCCGCTTCAAAGAAAAAAAAAAGAAATTCATGAAAATTTTAACTTAGCTTTGTTTTGGAAATCCGGGGCGTTACAATACCATATGCAGCTTCGTCAGCTCTGCCTCAAAGCTTTCTGACCCTCCATCATTCGCAAACCATCCTTCACATTTGAAAAAATATCTGTCTAATCTTCGATATAGTTTATAACAAATATGTTAGCCGTGCAGGTTGCATCTTCTTTGCCTATTGGAATCCATACCTTGTGCAACTTGCTCAGTTTTGCCTAGAAGCTTTCTGTACTAGCAAGCTAGATTTCATGCGCACCTGAATTGCACTCGAAGCACATAACTATTTGGACGTGGGGGTGATGCTGATGATGATGTCTGTTTTTTTTTACGATGATGGTCATGTATTGTATCTAAGTCAAACCATTGGTCATGATGTATCATTGAAGTTACCTCAATTTCTACTTTACTAAGTCTAAACATCGTGTCAATTTGTTTATTGTTTTTCCTTTCTGCCTTTTAGGAATTAGTCATTGTGTAAATCACAATAGGACATTGTTCACATATACAAAGCACATAAAATTAATTCGCGATAGGACAATTGGTATCAAGCAAATCGTGATAGCACATATCGTTACAGTGAAATCGATTTGCAACTAAGTCATATTTTGTAGTTTACTAAGTCTAAACATCATGTCGATTTGTTTATTATTTTTCTTTTCTGCCTTTTATAAATCAATCATTATGTAAATCGTGATAGAAAATATCATTCACATAAACATAAATCATAAAAGCAAATCATGATGGAAAAAATATTATTATATTATGAAACTTAAATAATTGTGGTTCTAAGTCGATTTGTATTTATCAAGTTACCTAAATTTGTACTTCACCAATAAACATTGTATCGATTTATTTTTTCTTTCTACTTTACTAAGTCGATTTACATAATGACGTATGTATCGTTGAAGTTAACTCAATTTGTTCTTTACTAAGTCTAAACATCGTGTCAATTTATTTATTATTCTTTTCTGCCATTTATGAATCAATCATTATGTAAATTGTGATCGAATGTATCGTTCGCTTAGACAAAGCTCGTAAAGGCAAATCGTAATAGGATATTCAAACGGATTTGGTTCGATTATTTGATGGGTTTTTGGTGGGATGGTTGTACAAATCGTGATAGAATACCTTCTATAAAATATAAATCACGATCTCTTATAGAACTGGTTGCAAGACAATCAAAATCAAGCAAATCGCGATAGTACGTAGTCTTTATACATATAAATTGTTTCATCCTTTTATCAATGTTTATGTAAATCATGATATGAAGACCTCATAAAAGTAATTCATAATTTGCGCAATACACAACACTAAACGCTTCTTCAATTTTTTTTTATGAAGGTCGAACATTACAACGATTTGTTCAGTGGCACTTGTGTGTTACAGTTATTAAAAAAAGAATTATACATTTATAGAATGTCACGTTACAAAAAAGAATTATAGAATTACAACAAAGAATTATAGAATTGCAACAAATAAATATCGAGATAAAAACATTATATAATCTTTATTCAGTGGCACTTGATGACTCAAATAGACTATGCCATACAAATTGTCTCTTTCTTTTTCTTGGTGGACTCTCTTTTCTCGGTGGCCTATTGGTTCTCTCGATCTTATTATAAACACTGGTCATCATCTCTACCAATGTATCATATTATGACCGCATTTGTCTCCCCAAATTCCTCACCTACTTCCGTAACTTCTTATTCTCCCTCTCCAATATCTCTAACCTTGTGGCGAAGGATACCTTTTTTTTTGTGAGCTGTGTTCGCTCCTCATTGTGTACTGCAACTGAGAGAATCGTAGTTGTAGCCGGAGGAATACGATGGACGTATTTTCTATGTTGGGAGACGACATGATGGGGGACAGGAGGGACGCATGGGTTCTCAACATTTTCACGTTACTTCTTCTCAATCTACATATTTCAGCGCATGGGTTCTCAATAATTTTTAAAATAGTTGGGGTCATATTGTTGTTCTTTATAATTATATGCTATGGCACGATGTTATCGTCGCAAAATTTTACTTTTACAAGTTAAACTGACCTTTAAAAAAGTTTTTGAAAATAACTCGCCTCCGTTTTAAAATGCGGGATAATTCTAAAGAATGGGACTCGCCTGTTGGTACGAGGTTCAACTGTTCCTGACACCTTTACCAAGGGTAATCAAACCAAGGATCAAAAGTGTGCTTATTTTTGCTCAACTTGTCTAAATTGTGTTTTATTTCCTAAATGCACAAAGAATCAAGCGTGTGTTATGAATTTTAGAAAATGTAGATTGAAAACATGATGTATGCTCCTGAGATTTGAAATACTTGGAAAATTCTTGGAAAATATAATACTTTGAAAATCGTGAATCATGATTGAGAAACAGTTTCTGAAGAAAAGAAAATTGATTTCTGAAGAAATACAAGGGTTTTGTGAAAATCGATTTCTGAGGAATTTCAAACAACTTTGGAAAACTTGATTTCTCTGAATTCAGACTTTGAAATTGAAGATATTATGACTTGAAAAATCATGATTTGAACTTGAGGAATACTTGGAATATCATTTGAAAACTCAGAGTTTTGGGAAAATCAAATCCTGAGAAAGACTTATAAAATTTTGAGAAAATCGATTTCTCTGAATTAAAATTGGAATTTGCAAATTGAATGAAATGAATAAATTTGAAGGACATGTTTTTGAGAATTGATAAAATTCTTTTGAGTTTTGAGAAATGCAGTGCATTTTTGAAGTTAGCCTAAGAGTGTAGGCTGAATGTGGCTAATACGAAGATCACAAATCTGGGTTTCATTCGTATTCTGACTATGGCCATAAATACGAATTCCACCGAGTTTGTCAACTTCCTAAGAGCTTGTGCATGTGCCATTCGTGTAGACCATGGTGAATTTGTAAAAATATGCACATGAATGACAAACATAATAGTTATATATCAAAGTTTAAACTATATGCAATGCAAATCTTAATCTCAGCAGCAATTGAAATTCTTATTCCAAAGTTTACATTTAATTTACATCACTAATTGAATTTAATTAAAAAAAATTAAAGGAAAGTAAAGTCTTCAATATCCTTACAAAACTAGAAAACTTGTTAGTAAAGATATGTCAGCTTTTCTAGATTTATCCAGTAATATCTAGAAATTACTGGATTTATCTAGACATAAGCCTTTTTTTATGATTCCCTGAGATAAACATAATGAAATAGGAAATAAAATTGAAGAAATATGAAAATGAAATTTGAAAATTCGAAATTGGGGTCAAAATGACCAAAATATCCCTCATAGCAAGACTATGGCCTTGAAACCAGGTTTTTTCAGAAAGATATTTTGTAAAACTGAGGTTTTGGAATTCAAATGAAAATAAATCAACATAAGGTGATGTGGTATGATTGAAAATAAGAAAATCCAAGTTAGATATTTCAAAATTGAGGTCAAATGACTAAAATACCCCTGATAGCAAGACTATGACCTTGAAATCAGGGTTTTTAGAAAATATTTTGGTAAAAACATTGGGTTTAGGGTTCAAATAAAATCAAATGACAGCCAAATCGATCATGAAGTATCCTAATATGATTCTAAACATGAAAAAACCCTAAAAACATGAACTTATATACAAAAATTCAAAAATATCATGAAAATTGTGATTTTGGCAGTGTTTCAGGATCCTACATGCATCGTGTTTTGCAATTTAATCCATTAAAGCATCAAATAAGATCCAAAATTGATAATAATCAACATATGAACTTTTTATAACCTTAAAATTAGATTGGAATCAGAAAAAATATTTTTGACATTATTACAATTCAAAAATTGCATTAAAACCCTAAAATATGTTGTTTTTACTCGCAGGCACGTACTAGTTTCAATGTTAGATCCGAATCAGGAATCAATCTACAATAGAAATTCATAAAATTTTACAGAGATATAATAGACAGAAAAATAATTAATCTCATTTTTACAGATTGGAAAAATCATCTTCGGTTGGGGAGATATCATTCCGACAATCTGGACTTAAATTTAACAAATATAAAATTGATTAAAACAGGCACTTCTGATTGCAAATACAAGGAAAAATAACAGACTTGATCAAAAATTTCTGAAATTTTGGAAGTGAATATCAGACATATAAATAATGAACTTCCTTTTTTATAGATCATGAATCAGATCTACGGTTAAGGATCTATGATCAACAGAAGTTGAATTAGGGTTTTAACAAATCATAACGAGTTTTAAAAAGTTGATCTGACTTTCTGACAGAAGAAAAATATCAAATTGTGACAAAAAATTATGAAAATTTTACAGTAAATAGACGACATTAACACAAAGTCACTTTAATTTACGGATCTTGAATCAGATATCAGATAAGAGAAATATCACATCTGCAAGTTAGACTTGAATTTGAATAATGATTTTAATCAACAAAAATCCCGATTCGACTTTATATTTTTCTAATAGGGTTTTCGATTCCCAAAACCTCTGATTTTTTTATAGAGACTCACTGATACATCTGTGAACTACATATTAAAAAATTAAAAATTTTAAACACTTATTTAAATATGAAACAACATGATTTCTATAGATCTAGAATCAAACATGAAAATCTAAGAAAACCCTAAAAAAAGCATGATTTAACAATGAAAAACAATAAAAAAAACCTAAACAGCAAAAAGAAATCTATTTTAATATTAAGACATATGCAATAAATATCAATATGCTAAAAAAATAAAAAGAAAACATGGAATCTATGGCTGGAATTAATTTTACCGTTGAAATCGTGGATTTAACCCATTTAACGGGTAAATCACATATTTTATTGGTTAAGAACGTAGAAAACACACCTCTCATCGATTCTAACAGATTAGAATCCTGGAAAACATTCCCAAATTGAGTTAGATCACTTTCTTGGGTAGATTTTAGGGTTCTTAATAAAAAATCGTGGTTGAATCCATGAACTAAAGGATTTCCATGGTGAAATCTAATGTAAAATCATAAAAAATTAGCCAAAACATGAAAAATATGATAGGGAATTACCTTGGATGATTACAACAATGGGGGAAGTAGCTGGAAGGAGGCATAAGCTCCAAGAAAACTTCTGAAAAGGCCTAGGAGTCGACCTCCCCTATGGGCCCCTTTAAATAGAAAAATATTCGGTTTAATTAAGGTTTTTCTTAATTCCAAAATTGCTCTTTTTAAAACATATCCAAAATCACTAATGGGGGGCGATTTTTTTAGACAAGATTTAGCCTAATTAGACCCTATCTAAGCTCTAATCAAAATCCTAAAATATCTCTAATGTGGCGCCACCTAGTGTGGGCCTCATTTGGTTTTTTTTGAAAACCCCAATTTTTAAAGCTTTAAAATCAAAGTTAAAAATAAAGAGTAAAATGGATATTTTAAAAACAACTTTTGACTCACCTAGACCTCTAATCTAAGTAGGGCATTAACTAACCCTAAACTCTCACTAAACTAACCATAAACTCTCCCAAATAGGGCGCCACCTAGAGTGGGTCCATATTGGATTTTAAAATCCTGACTTTAAAACTTTGAAAATCACTGATTAAAACCTAAAATAAAATTGATTTTTTTTAAATCACTTTGGACTCTTCTAAACCTCTAACCTAACTAGGACTATGACTAATCCTAGTCTAACCCTGACTTTATCAAATGTGGCGCCACCCAGAGTGGGCCCCATTTGATTTTTCAGAAACGATTTTAAAACTTGAAAATGAGAGGTTTTTCAAAAGAGATTCAAAAGTAAAATTAGATTTTGAAAGTTTTGAAATGACACAGAGTTCTGACTGGGTCAGAACTCTTTCAGATATGGCGCCAACTGAGTGGGCCCCACATCCAAGTTTTTAAAATTTGAAATAAAGACTAAAAATAGCTTTGAAAAGGGGTTAAAATCAATAAATAAAATTCAAAGACTTGAAAATAGAGTCTTAATCGAACTGGAACTCTAGGCTAGAGTCCTAAAATTTTAGGACTCAGAGATTTTAGGATTTTGAAAGCCAGATGAAAAAGGTTTTTGAAAGATTTCACTAAACTGATAAAATAAGTCAGAAAACGCAGTCAGGGTTAAAGTCCTAACTCAATCAGAACTCTAAAATAGAGTCCTGAATCAACCGAGACTTTGCAAAATGACTTAATTTTTGAAAAGCAAATGGAAATGAATGAAAATGGAATTAAAACAAACTTAAGAATAGACTCCTAACTGGATTAGGACTCTGGGTCAGAGTCCTGATCGAACTGAAGCTTTAGATTTTTTTTTTTGGTATTTTCTAAAAAACAGATAAAAGAATTTATGAAAATAGTGAAAATAACAAGTATTGAAATCAAACAGAGTTCTGATCCAACTGGGACTCTGGGGACAGAGTCCTAATCGGACTAGGACTCTCAGATTTTTTGGATTTCTGAGAAAACAAATAAGGGAATCTTGAAAAATGGGTGAAAATAAGATAAAATTGAAGTCCAGTTCAGAGTTCTGATCTGATTAGGACTCTAAGGAAGAGTTCTAGTTCGACTAGAACTCCGAGAATTTTTTATTTTCTAAGAAGCAAATGATGAGATTTAAATAGAACTTTTGAAAACCAGTGAGAATGAAGTAAAAAATGAACTCAGAATAGAGTCTTGATTCGATCAGGACTCTTGAATAAAGTCCAAAATTTTGAAATTTCATGATAAAGATATAACAATTTTGATAGATAGAAAGATTTTTGAAAGATTCTCTCAAAATTGAAATCAGGGTTAGAGTCCTGATCTAACTGGGATTCTTCAAACATAATCCTGGTTCAACTAAAACTCTGAGTTTTTGACTTCTTTTTGAAAGATTTTAAAAGATTTGATTAAAAATAGGTAAAAATACCAATGAAAGATAGAGTTCTGATTCGATTAGGACTCTGAGAAAGAGTCCTAATCTGGTTAGAACTCTAGAATTTTGGCTAAAATGGAAGATTTTAAAAGTCAGATGAGAAAGTTTTAAAAATAAGTGAAGAACATAGGTAACAGTCAAAATCGGGATAGAGTTCTGATTCAATTAGGACTCTAAGAAAGAGTCCTAATTCGATTGAGACTCTAGAATTTTGGCCAAAAATAAAGGATTTTGATAAGCTTTCTCAAAACAGGTAAAAAAGATAGTAAAAAATAGAGTTCTGGTCCGACTAGGACCCTGAAAAGAGTCTTAATCCAACTATGATTCTGGAAAAAGAGTCCTGATTGGACTGGGATTCTGAAATTTTGGACAAAAATAATGAGAATGGGCAGGGGATATGACTACATCTGGTTTAAAATCAGAATGAAGTTTTGAAAAGATTCAAAAAGATGAAAATATAGAGTCTTGATCCAACTATGACTCTAAATTTTTTAAGATTTTTGATAAATAAAGGAATCCAGAAGCGACACCACCTAAATGGGTCTCATCTGAGAATTGAAATTGAGATTCAAATGAATCCAGATTGTTTTCTGAGAAAAACACTTCAAAATATAAGATCCTGGAGGTTGACAAATGGCAAAAATGTCGATTTAAAACCCAGATTTTGAAATTGACTTTGAAAGGGAAGTTTTAAAAGCTCAAATCTGGACTTAATATTTTGAAAACAAGAGTTTTGGTTCTCGATAATAAGATGAAATGACATGTAATGTCGTGTAATGCGATGAAATGATATGTCAAATGCATGCAGTGACCTGTAGTGACACATGAAATGTAAACACTGGATGAGGGTAAAAATTTGGGGTGTTTACACACAAACACCTTCTTTGTTGTAGCTATCCAATGGTTCCTTGAAGCGTTCGTGTCAATTCACGTTCCTGGTCCCACCACTATTCATCTTCCTTCTCACTTTCATAGGCTGCTTTGGGGTAGACTGTCCCAACCCAGCTTGTAGGAGAACTCGACTATCGTGCTGCAAGTTGGCTTCATAATTGCTAAATAGTCAAATATCGCAGTCAGACAATCTCACAGCCTGAGCAACAACCTCTTGGTCCTCATCCTCTCCATCTCCATACGGTCTCCACACAACCTTTACATTGGAGATTATGGTTTAGGTATAGATATAATTATTCATGCTAATGAATGCTAAATATTAAAATGATTTATAATAATGAGTGCTAAATATATTACAACGACTGTTACTAACGAGAGCTTTGTATTAAAATGATTTACACTAATGAATGCTAAATATTACAATGATTTACAATAACGAATGCTAAATGCTAAAATGATAATACTTTGTACTAACGAAGAAAAAATCCTACAATGATCATTACTTAAGAATGCCAACGATTACAGTGATTTAGACTAATGAAAGTTAAATGATCAAGAGATAACAATTTGTACTAAAGAATACAAAATCCTGCAGCAATCATTACTTATGAATACTAATGATTACAACAATTTGCACTAATGAAAGTTAAATGCTAAAGTGATAACGATTTGTACTAAGGAATACAAAATCCTGCAACGATCATTACTTAAGAATGTTAAACATTAGAATGATTTGTACTAACGAAGACAAAATCCTGCAACTATGATTACTTAAGAATGCTAAACATTTCAACAATTTATACTAATGAATGATAAATGCTGAAACGATTATAAATGATTTTAAACCATTTACCTTATTTAATTGCAGACCATCTAAAATGAACTTAGCATTATCTTGCTTTATATTTATTCTAGTCCACCGGCCGATCTTTAGAAAACCACAAATCACAGGGCCACACTGAGGATGCAAGGCGACAATATGCTCCCACAACCAGGCCTACAAAATCATATATATTAATAAGAATATAACCTCCAACTATCTTAGTCTACAACTATAAAATATGTAATAAACAATTACCTGGACAAATGGCCAAAACCCTGCGATGGTTTTTGTACCATTACTTGCACGATAAAGTTGACTGTACAAGTGTGCGAGCATAGCAACACCCCATGCATAGTTGTCGACTTTATCTAAGTCTTCCAATAATTGCATCCACATGTAACTTATTCTCGAACCAAACAAATCAGAAAATAAAGTAAGTCCAAAAAAATAAAGAAGGAAGACACACAACTCTTGGTCAGCTCTTTCAGATGCACATGTAGCGGACCGACCTTCCCATTTATTACGGAAAGAAAAAACATTCATTGATGTGGAATTGCTTTCACCAGAAATATATTGACTCCAGTCCTCCATCGACATTCCTAAAAGGACCGTGCACTTGTCCCTTGCGTTATAGTTTGAATCCCATAATAGGACATCACTTTCATGGCGCTTAAGACCCGTAATTCAGGCCATATCTTATAGGGTCATGGTGATCTTAAAAGAATCAAATTGGAATGTGTTTTATCTTATTATTTCACTTATTTATCAGGTGGGTCATGGTGTTCAAGCACGTTTCAAAATAATGCTGGTCCAAAAGGCTGCCAAAGTGCATATTTCGTAATCGATCCTTCCGGTATTCACTTAGTTGTTCATACCACGATAGTACTATAGGCCACTGACACCGCCCTCTGAGCTTTTCACCTGGTGCTTAACTTCTCTTCTGACCACCCTATAACACAAAATAACATATTATTCATATCAAATCAAAATTAGTCCCATTTATACTTTTACATGTCGTTATAACAGTAATCGCTATAAATAATAATCGTTGCACACTCGCTATCATAATAATCGCTATATATAGTACACTACAAGAAAAATGTTAATTAGCAACGGACATTTGCGATGGACAAAATTCATCGCAAATTGGCGACAAAGTAGCGAGAGAAAGATATTTGTCGCTAAAATATCGTTTATTTGCGATTTTAGCGACAAAAAATATTTTATCGATAATCTATCGCTACGTTGCGACGGATTAGCGATGGATTTACGACGAATTAGCGATGGATTTTATTCCGTCACCATATCCGTTGCAACTTAGCGACGGATCAGCGGCATGACTATTGCGATGATTTAGCGATAGAATTTGGCCGTCCAGAATCCATCGCTAATTTTCTCGTAAATCCCTAATTTTTTCTCCTTTCTTTTTCTTTTCTGTTTCGTCTTCGCCGTGTTTCCTCAACTCGCCTCCCGTCTACCCCCGACCCACCTCCCGTTGCCCCCTGCCCGCCTCCCATTGCCCCCCGACCTGCCTCCCGTCACCCCCTGACCTGTCTTCCGTCGCCCCCGACGTACCTCCTGTATCCCCCCGCTCTGCCGCCCATCACCCCTTGGCCCATCGCCTGATGCTCCCCCATCGCCCGACGCTCCCCTTTTGCTGACCTCCCTCCCTCCCCCCTGCTTTCTGCCGACCTCCCCCTTCACCGACGCCCGACGCTCAGGTAACCTCCGACTCCCCTGTCTCTTTCCGTCGACCTCCCCCTTCGCCGACGCCCGATGATCAGGTCTGCTATTAAAATTTTTGTCGGGGAGGGGCCGACAACCCCCCTCTCTATGCTACGAGAGTCGCGGGAGGGGCTCTGCCCCCTCCCTTTTTTTTGCCTTTTTTTTTGCTAGGGAGGGGTCGAGCCCCCTCGTCTTACAGAATGGTCGAGAGGGGCTCGACCCCCTCCCCTTTTTTTTCCACAAGGGAGGGGCTGAGTTCCCTCTCTGTCTTACGAGATGCCCGGGAGGGGCTCGGCCCCCTCCCCCCCTCTTTTTTTTTGCCTTTTTTTCGCCAGGGAGGGGCCGAGCCCCCTCCCTGTTTTTTTTTTGCCCTTTGCCTTACGGGATGAGAGGGAGGGACCGAGCGCCCTCTCTTTTTTTTTGCCAGGGAGGGGTCGAGCCCCCTCCCTGTTTTGTTTTGTTTTGTATATATATATTTCGCAGGTACATTGTTGAGCTAATTGCGCGATGCTTAGTGCTAAGCATTGCATATGACTAAAAATGCAAAGGCAAAAGCAATTCAAATCAGGTAAATACCCGTGGTGAGTAAGTGATGCAAGCGCATCACATATTATTTAATTTATTAGATGCAACAATTTTCTGTTCATACACTCACTTAGTTGTGGATATCTAGGACTACTTTGATGGAGTTTTGAGATCATGCTGAGCATGACTTAAATGTATGAGAATAGAAGTGTTCTTATTTTTGGAGTACAAATTCCATGCTAGGCATGATAGTTGTTAGCGGGATATTGGAGTGTGTTTATTGTAGGTATATGTTTGATATTGTTTTAATATGAATGATTTGAATGTATTGCAATGTTTGATGTTTCTGTATCCATGCTTGCATGAAGTTATTTTTTATTTGATTATGCCTTCTATGTGAAATTGTATCATGAATTTTTTGTTCAAATGAATATATTTGTGTCATCATAGCATTATTAAGATTTTCTTTTAACTAGTGATGAAAATATCTGAAATATTTTAGAACAAAATGACTGCAAACCGTGAATGGATGTATTGTAGGATAGTTGATAATGAGGTGTCGCATGAATATATGAATGGTCTTGACAGTTTTATTGAATTCGCAATCGTAAGTGTCAGTATAGTGGATCCTACCAGTCGGATCAGATGCCCATGCACGATATATAAGAACAATCGATTTGTAGAACCTCATGGTGTTAGACATCACCTATACAGGAAGGGTTTTGTTAGTGGTTATCAAAATTAGAAGCTTCATAGTGAAGAATTTTGGAATAATTATGACGCAAGGGTGGATGTGGTGCACGATAATCCATATGTGGACCTGATATTTGATGCTGCAGGACCGAAAATGGGTTCTGCTTTGGGACATAGTGATGCATCAACTGGGGTAGAGGAAGAAGCAACAAACGATGCAGCTAGTACATTCTATGACTTACTTAGAGATGCTGATGAACCACTGTGGAATGGTTGCGAGAGTCACACTATCCTGTCTGCAGTTCTTCAACTACTGAATTTAAAGTGCGAGTTTAATTTGAGTCAATCATGTTTTGACCGTCTGTGCTCTATTGTGAAGAGTATGTTGCTCAAAGATGAGAATTGCCACAAAATCTCTACCGTGCGAAGGTTATGGTCAATGCTCTAGGTATGGGGTATCAAAAGATAGATGCTTGTCCCAATCACTGCATGTATTTTAAAGATCAAGAAAAAAGTAGATCATGCTCATCATGTGGACATCCTCGGTTCAAGCCAAAGACAAAGGGAAATGGTAGCACAAGGTCAAAAGAAGTGTCGTATAAGTCACTCCGCTACTTTCCTCTCACCCCTAAATTTCAGCATTTTTATATGTCTTCGATGACAACTAAACAAATGATATGACATGCAAATAAAGTTTGACATGATGAAGACAAAATCACACATCCTGTTGATGCAGAAACTTGGAAGCACTTTGATTGTACTCATCAGAACTTTGCTTTGGAAGTGAGAAATGTTAGGTTAGGTTTATATACAGATGAATTTAATCCATTTGGGGGTAGATTAACCCCATATTCGTGTTGGCCGGTATTTTTCACCCCATACAACCTTCCTCCAAGCTTGTGTATGAAGCGTCAAAATCTTTTCTTGTCTCTATTAATCTCTGGTCCGACGTCTTCTGTCCAAAATCTTGATGTATATTTGAGGCCATTGATTGATGGACTGAAAATACTATGGGATGACGGTGTTCTCACGTACGATGCCCACAAAAAATAAAACTTCAATATGAAGGTTGTTGTTCTATGGACAATCAGTGACTTTCCTGCATATGGTATGTTATCTGGTTGGAGCACACATGAGAGGTTAGCATGTTCGTACTGCATAGAGGATACAAAATCGTTTAGATTGATGCATGGAAGGAAGTCGTGCTAGTTTGATTGTCACCAGCGATTTCTACCCAGCGATCATCCGTTCCGACGATAAAAATATGTGTTTCGAGCAGGCACAACTGAAATGGAAGGTTCACCAACAAGGTTGATTGACATAGAGATTTTAAGAAGATTGTGATACTTTTCATGTGGACTGATAGATGCCCGTAGGGCAACACCCTTTATTGGATTTGGGAAGGATCACAATTGGATAAAAAAAATCTATATTTTGGGAACTACCATATTGGCCAACCTTATTGATACAACATAATTTGGATGTCATGCATGTGAAGAAAAATGTGTTCGATAATATATTTAATACAGTAATGAATGTGAAAGGAAAAATGAAGGATAATTCGAAGGCACATATGGATTTAAAAGTGGTATGTAAAAGATCAGAATTAGAACTCAAAGAGTACAATGGCAAAGTACTGAAACCAAAGGCAACGTATGTGCTTGGTCCAGATCAAGTAAAGCTGGTATATCAATGGTTGAGACAATTGAGATTTTTAGACGGCTACATTTCTAACATTGCTCGGGTTGTGAAGATAGATGAGGGACAATTATATGGGTTGAAGAGCCATGATTGTCATATCATTATGCAACGGTTGATACCCCTAGCATTCCATGATATGTTAGACAAACCTATATAGAGAGTATTGTCCGAGTTGAGTAGATTTTTTAGAACATTGTGCGCAACTGAAGTTGTAGTATCTGTGGTAAAGAATCTCGATGAATCTATCGTAACTATTATTTGTCAGCTAGAGAAGATATTTCCATCAACATTTTTTGATGTTATGGAACATGTGGTCATACATTTGCTATATGAACTTAGGGTTGGTGGACCTGTGCAATATTGGTGGATGTACCCATTTGAAAGGTATATGTTTATCTAAAATTTTCTTTTCAATAGTATTGCAAAATTTATTGTAATCCGAGATGTATATCGTTGACAGATGCATGTTTGACCTTAAAAAAAAGGTTCGGAATAAAGCAAGGGCAGAGGGCTCTATTTGTGAGGCATACACCTTGGAAGAGATTTCAAATTTCTCATCTATGTACTTTGAACCTCACATTCTAACACGTTACACATGCCCACCTCGTAATGATGATGGAGAAAAATTGACTGTAACTGACAATTTGTTTATATTTCAATCACTTGGACATGCATTTGACAGTTGTTGGTTAAGACTCTTGGAAGATCGAGAGCAAGACACAACACAAATATATATCTTTTTCAATTGCTCAACAATCGACCCATACATTAAGTATAGTTAATATATAACATTAAGTTCTATACGTGTGTACATGGTTCGGTAAAATAAGTTTATGTTAAGTGTAGACGATTTGATCTGGAGTTGCGAAGAAAACTTCCACAACTCACTGATGCAGAAGTACAAAAAGAACGTGAAAATAAATTTATGTCATGGTTGAAAGAGTTGGTAAGGATGAGTGTATACGTTTTTTTCCTTTATACAACAATAAGATACTTAATTTGTCGTGATCATAGTCTTTGTTTGTGCTTGTAGGTCCACCATGGTGATGTTAAAGATCAAGGAATATGTGATTTACAAAATGGTCCGTCTAAATTTGTGCAGTGTTACAACGGGTACATCGTAAATGGTTATTGTTTCCATACAAAAGACTACGGTGTCAATAAGTCAACGATGAATAGTGGCATGTGCGTTAAGGGTAGCAGATATGATGAAAATGAATATGACTACTACGGTGTTATATAAGAAATAATGGAGTTGACTTACTTAGGCACAAATAATAGCTTAACTTTATTCAAGTGTCAATGGTTTGATCCCACAACAACTAGAGTCGACAAAGTCTCAAGCATTGTGGAGGTGAATGGTAAGTCAAGGTTTGGAACATATGAACCATTCATATTAGTCTTGCAAGCTCAACAAGTGTATTATACTTCATATCCGACTAAAAGGAAGTGAGATAGAAATGAATGATGGACAGTTTGTAAGGTGAAGTCTAAACTATACTCCGAGTATAATTAGTTACAGCAAGACAAGATTGCTGAAGATGATGAATACT